>NC_080387.1:34031425-34331425 GCF_028751815.1 Salvia miltiorrhiza
CGTTGAGTTTTAAGTAATGAAAATTTGATTATTCTTATCATAAATTACAAGACATTAGAGAAAAAAATAAAATGAAAGTATTTTTTTAGAATTTGTTAGAGCACATTCTTTTATAGCCGTTCGTGATCAGAGCAACTCAATTAAAGTAGACTAATGAGTATTCTCCA
Organism: Salvia miltiorrhiza; assembly: GCF_028751815.1. Taxonomy (NCBI): domain Eukaryota; kingdom Viridiplantae; phylum Streptophyta; class Magnoliopsida; order Lamiales; family Lamiaceae; genus Salvia; species Salvia miltiorrhiza. Next base: position 34,031,593 of record NC_080387.1, read on the forward strand.
ATCACAAATCAACTAGATATACATCGTGTGAATTAAAATTTGAAAATAATATCGTGGGAAAAATTTATCCATATATATAATATGGTGGATTAATAGTTGATAATAGGGGTTAATGCCCCTAAATTCTATAACTATTTTTATTTTCGCGTTTTGCATCAGTTTCAGAAAATCTGCCATAGTATATCCAACATCGACGAAGAATTCCAGTAACCTAACTTAATCTACGTGTCAAATTTTTTGATGACAAGATGGAATATGTACATGGCAAATACATGTTTTTTTTTTAAATAAAGGACGTGTTGTGAAACAATATCGTTCTGCCAAGGATGCCCAAACCCGGCCCGATCCCACAGCCCCAGACCCAGTCCAGAGCTCATCTCTCTGACCCGGTTTGGATTAGGTTTCTGGCGAAAAGGAAAAGGTGCGCCGCCTAGAGTTTCACCGCTGACCCTTAGCGCGGCGCCGGCACACCTGCCGCCAAACTCCTGCTCGCGATGTTCGATGCTGCTGCAACTGCGCCAATCAAGGAGACATAGTCGGTGCTGCTACAACTGCGCGTGACCGTGGAGGATTCGCCACACCACCAAAACCTCACTGCATCTTCTTTGATTAAAGCCTCACCGCCATCGCCCACGCTCTTTGTCATCTGATGTCGTCGCAGTGACACGCCCGCGCATGTCCAATTTTGTCGCGCCGGTGACAGAGGTGAGAAGCACCGCGATTGAATCGCTGCCACTCTACCCATCGCCGCGCACAGACATCGGAACGGAGAGGAGGCCGCCACAGCCTCGCCGCCGACGAGCGATGCAGGGCGGCACCTCCGGGAGACGACGTCGTTTTATGACTAATAATTTTAAAGAAACATGAGGCAAAACGACGTCGCTTGATTATCGAAATTTCATGACACGTACATAAGTCCGACTACCAAGTCAGTTTCAATTTTGCCGGAAAACTACATAGAGTGCAAAAACCGATTAAGGTTTAGTTGAGAATACTGTGGCAAATTATGAAACTGATGCAAAATGCGAAAATGAAAATTGTTATAGGATTTAGCGGCATTAACTCTTTATAATAATAGGTATTAGTGTGAGTGGAGTTTGGGTCCACTATAAATGTGTGTAGGGAAATAAAGTGTTTTATGGACCTTACTGCTATAAATGAAAATGGATATGATATTGTGGACGACCAAAATAGTAAAAGTGAAAACAATAACGTGGACGGAGGGAGTATATTTTTATAATTTAGAGTATGCTACTACAATAGTAGACTAACAATCCTTTTGTGTGTTATGCGTTGCCAGACACTCATTTTTTTCTTCTCTTTTTTGGACTTTTTTTTGTTCTTTTGAATTCATTTTATTTAGATGAGTACGCTTTTTTTTTCACTGGTGTTATTCTCAACAAGTTTTCGCCATAGATTTTTAGTGAAGCTTAGCCCTTAGTCAACGGCTATGCTCTCAAGGGTTATTTTTTTTTTATTATTTTTTTCTTTTCCTCTTTATATATAATCTTATTTCAACAACAATAGTAGACTACATGTAGTATTATTTTTGAACGTTCAAACCGATCAATAATTGTTTTGGAATCATGGTTATACCAAAAAAAAGATGTCATTTTTCATGTGGCTATCAATCATTATATATAATCTTGCATAAAGATTGCAAGTGATGAAGCATATCGTGACACAGTTGGTCTAGAATTGAAGTTGGTATCGAAGTAAATCCATCACCAAAGATTTCAATCTAACTGCGGCTGGTCAATCCCAATTCCCTAATATTCAAAAGTTTGTCCCCTTCAAGAATTTTACCCCTAAAGAGTGATTAAAATCCACTCATTTTTCTCCATATTTTTGGGCAAAATAAAAGGTAAGTAGTAGTAACAATATGCCTTTTTCGGACAAGAGGAAAAGCTCCCAATTGTTGCATCTTTCGCCTATTGACCAGGATCTTTGTCTTATTTTTTCCAACATCTCCTCACCACACCAAAACTAATTATTTTCATATCAATTATCTCATTTCCTTCACGAGGTCACCATCATATTATTATTAAGCCTAAGCTATTACTTCTATAGATTTTTTATTTTCATATACTATAATAGAAGAAAAAATATTCCATTCTAACCTAATTATTGATGGTCATCTTTCGATTCGCGCAACTAAGGGTAGTTTTCGAAGATTTCATGGGATTTTAATAATTATTATTTTCATGGGTAATCATGATATTGTCACAGGGAATCGCAACCATTCGTTATAGCAAAATTCACTGAAATCTCATGATTTTTCGATCTTTTGAACTTAAATTAGGCTTTTGAGCAAAACATTTTGAAAAATCAAAATGACCGATAAATCGTACAAAATCGTTCTGCAACTATATTCGATTCTTTTCTTCTAATTTAAAAATCAAGAGCATCGGTTCGATTTTAAAATTTATATATATATATATATATATATATATATATATATATATATATATATATATATAGGGTTAGGTTTTATTGAGAAGCTCAAATGTGTTGAGAAGTTGAGAAGCAATCCAATAGATGAACATGTCAATTAGTTTTTATGAACACGGGTTTGATCTGGGGTTCGATCCTTGGTGGTGGCGTATTTTTTAACAAATTAAATAGATTCGTATGTTCGTGAGTTATATTTAGTATGTTCAAAGAATTTATTGATCTGGAGTCTAATAGCCCATGTTCATCAAAATGTACTTACATGTTCATCTATTAGATTGCCTTCTCAACTTCTCAACACATTTGAGCTTCTCAATTGAACCACTCCCTATATATATATATATATATAGATATATATATATATATATATATATATATATATATCTATAAACCGGTCGGTGGCTAACCGATGGGGAGCATTATAATTTCATTGGTATAATATAAATATTATATTAAGTTATTTACTACTCTCTTCGTTTTTTAATTAGTGTCCTCAGCCGTCAAATACAACATACTAATAAAATAAGAAATTTATATTTGTAATCTTATAAATCATCATAATAAATAATGCATGTGTACAACTAATTACTAAGTATATTCTAATAAATAAATAAGAATAAAATAGGAAGAATGTCATAATTATATTCCCAAATTTTGAAATGTACACTTATATGTGACCAAAAATATCGCAAAAGTTGGAAAGACAAATTATATATAGGGTTTAAAGTACCGACATTGATAATATATCTTATAAAACTACTCACCCATATAATATACTTTCTCCGTCCCCAAAATAAGTTCCTCTTTGGGACGGCACGAGTTTTAAGGAAAAATGGTAAAGTGTATTGATAGTGGAGAAAAATATGTTATAATTAGTATTGGAGTGGTGAAAAGGTGAAAAAGTGTTATAATTAGTATTGGAGAGTGGTGAAAAAGTGTAAAGTAAGAATAAATAAAGTATATTAGCGGTGGGGGTAGTTGTCCAAAGAGGGAAAGAAAGAAAGAGGAACTTATTTGGGGGACGTCCCAAAAAGAAAAAAGAGGGAAGTTATTTAGGGACGGATGGAGTACTATCTGATAAAACTACTCAAAGCACAATTGATGTTGATAGGTTTGCATGGTTTTTTGTAAAAGTTCTTACATATTTCTTACACAAGTACAATTGTGTAAGACAGATAGTTAAAAAATATACAAAATCTGAGAATGTGTATTATTGTAAAGTCACGTCACTTTGTAACCCTAATAAAATATTAAGTTTGAAAAAATGTGGGCACGTTTATGTATTATAAAATATCAATACGAAGGCAAAAAAAAAATATATTTATGTATATTGTGAACAAAAAAAATTCAAAAGCCAACGGACACAAAAGCCTTCGAAAAATCCTAGCCGGCTGCAGAATCCGCGCGGAATTTTCACGTGCGGCTTCTGCAGACGGCTAGGGTTTTTCGAAGGCTTTTGTATCCATTGGCTTTTTAATTTTTTTGTTCACAATATACATAAATATAAATTTTTTTTACCTTTGTATTGATATTTTACAGCACACAAACGTATTTGCGTGTGCATGTCATTATGCCTATATTTATAGGCGGCGTTTCATTACCTGTAGAGTGGATATGCTCACGGGTAACTGTGACGTCTTCAACTCTCAGTGGTTTCAAGACGTTGCCGCAACCGCGTCAGACCCAGCTGATCGATCTGAAGCCGCTGTAGTGCCTTTTTAGTAGGCTGCTTGACGTGGCTTTTTGGTTTGAGAGGACGAACATTTTCTAGAATCCAATAGAGAACCTCAGTTGGCGTAAATTGAACATCCGCTACGCCGAGATGGGTGAGGTGTTTCACCAACCGAACCAGTGCAGCTCTGGTATCTATGCGTGCATGTTTGTGGAGCGTTTGACTTCAGGGTCTCCGAGCATTACGTGGGGCGATCGTCACGCCCCTGACTATAGGCCGCAAGATAGGTAGTAGCATCTATGAGTTTTGCGTACCATCGGAGGGTTGATTATGTAGTTTTGATTTTTTTTATTATTATTTTATGAAAAAAAAAACAATTATGACATGATATTTGAATATCTGTAATTCAATATTTCACTTTGTTATCAATTGCATTTACATAAAACTGTAACATAAGCTCAGAAAATAACAAGCCTCCGAAAAATGATATTCCGGCGGCATGAGCCGTTGACCAAAACGTCAATGGCTTCTGCCGCCGAAATATCATTTTTCGGAGGCTTGTTGGTTTTTTGAGCTTATTTTTCACTTTTATGCATGACCAAGGTATCTTAAGTTATATTATGTCGTGTGTACTCAACTTTTGTGGTAAACATTGTCTGTTTGTCCAACTTCTCAGTCATAATTACAACTCATAGTTGTCATGACATGTCAATGGTGGTCATAACTATAGACGTCTAATTTCTATTTACAATTTGCAAAATCTGAGAGTGGAAAAGCTTCTAAAACATCAAAAAACTCCAAACTTCAACAAGCCTCCCAAACATTTGCGTCTGCGATCACTATCCGCTTGTAAAATGGTGAACGGCTTCTGCTTGCGGACTCAACTTTTTGGGAGGCTTGTTGAAGTTTTGGAGTTTTTATGATGTTTTACATATGTTGCAATTGATATCCAAAGAAAAACATTTATTATTATCCTTCATGAACACATCAATTAATCCAATAAGTGTGAATATCTGTAATGTTATTTTTCACTTGTGTATCAATTGAATCCTATATAAAACATGAAATTAATATGAATTAACCAACAAGCCTTCCAAAAATGAAGGTCCTTCGGAACGAGCCGTGCACCAAAAAGGATAACGGCTTGTTGGTTAATTCATATTAATTTCATGTTTTACACATTATCAAGGTATCATAAGATATTTTATATCCAAATGAATAACATTTATCGTAGCAAGATAAAAAAAATATAAGAAGTTTCAAATCAGGGTCCTTAATAACATCAATATAATGTAAAAACGTGTTCTTTTCATTAAAATCAACATACAATCAAACATGCAAACTATAATTTATACGAAGAATATGAGAGAATCACCTTTTGAGGGCAGAAATTCAATACAAATTGCACCACCTCTCGCAAAAAAACCACTTCTCAAATCTTTAGGGTTTCTATTATCAATTTCTTCTCTAAACTCACGAATCTATTGAGTATTTGAATTTGTGTTTTCCTCATTCACAAATGCAACCTTATAAGGACTAATATTAGATTCTTTAGTACAAATTCACGTGAAATATATTGTTCATTTAGTACAATTCAATCTATTATTTCATGTGCAATAGAATGCATGCATAACGTGAGCATTAAAGCCTCACTACAATCCAAATTTTTGCAGAGTCACCTTCTCTTATATTTTCACGCGCGGCTTCTGCAGACGACTAGGGTTTTTCGAAGGCTTTTGTGTTCGTTGGCTTTTTAATTTTTTTTGTCCACAATATACATAAATATGAATTTTTTTGCCTTCGTATTGATATTTTATAACACACAAACGTGCCCTCATTTTTTCAAAATTTTCAAACCTATAGTACATGAATGTGAGTTAGTCTTTATTGTCATTTTCTCAGATTTTGAACAATTTTAACTACTTTTCTTACACAATTGTACTTATGTAAGAAAAGTATAAGAACTTTTGCAAAATTCAATGCTCACCTATCAACATTAATTGTGCTTTGAGTAGTTTTACAAGACATATTCTATGGGTGAATAGTTTTATAAGATATATTATCAATGTGGGTAAATTAATTCTCATATTTAGGCTTTTATATATATATATATATAGGGGCGCGCTCCAGTGAGACCCCCTATTTTTCGTGTAATATGAGTATAATGAATAAGACATATATACTAATGAACAAAACGTATATCTAATGAACAAGATGTATATACTGATGAAAAATAAAATTTAAAAAATTCGTGATGAATAAGACATATATACTGATGAACAGGGCCGTATATACTGATGAACAATGCAATATATACTGATGAATAACAAATTTTAAAATATTCTGCTCCCTCCAGGATTCGAACCCTGCGAAAAAAAATCACCCTCCAGATACAATATCAGCCATAGGATTGATAAAATAAACGCACCAGATCGTGCCCAAGATCTCACTAAAATTAGGGGGTCTCATTGGAGCGGCCCCCTATATATATATATATGTAACACTTTCCGTAAATCCATTAAAAGATAATGAATTTTAAGTTGAATTATAAAAGTATATCTTTAAAAATAGGACATAATATGTAACACCCCCACCCATTTATATTAAGTTTAGAATAATTTTAAACTTAGATTTAAGATGATTCACGTCGGATTGAGAAAAAGAATTTATTTTAATTCCAACAAAAATAATTTACAAAAGCATTTGTAAATTTAGTTATTAAGTTTATATGCATTGCATATTTATTTAATTTAGCATTCAAGCATTTTTACGAGCTTTTAATTAGCAAACCCTGAGGAATTATTACAGTTCCAATAATTCAGTCCTGAGGGATTTTAATTATCAATCCTCACTCAACTCACTTACACTCATACCTCCCATCAGCCGCCCTACACCTATTCAAGCAGCCCAAAATTCGTGTTTTATGCCATGCTTGGCAGAGGCAATCAAATGCCCCATTTTCAGCCCCAAAGTCAGCCTTACGCCATGTTTTTAGCCCAAAAGTCAGCTAAAAACAAGCAATCACAGCTGCCCCCTTATTCACCCAATCGCAGCTGCCCTATTCACCAACCCATGCTGGAGTCAATCAAATTCCCCAACACGCCTCCTGCAAAATTTAAGTTAATATTGAAGTCATGTTCCCACTCTTCTCAATAAATCACAAGTCACCAATCTCAACATATACTCCTTCAAAGAGCTCAAGTTCAGCCAAGAACATCCGTCTAGCCCATTCTCCTTTCCAACAAGCAAGTAGGATCAAATATTCACTGAAATTTCTCACAAGGTAATCACCTGCTATTCTCTGCTTACCTCTGTTCATACATCGTGCATCAAGCTTCAAACTTGTCCAAATCATGTACAAATTCGATATATACACAACAACACATTCAAACTTTTGAAAAATGACATTCATATTATATATATGCATACATATTCTGTGCATACACGCAAGTGTTTATATCAAAGTGTCAAATGAGAGAAAAGTCAGAGTCTTGAGCTTGTTTGCTTTTAAATCGGGGCTGAGATGGTGGTGAGCGGCGACGGCGGGGCGAAGCTACTGCCGTCGGCTGCCGAGTCAAGTCAGGGAAGGAGCGTTTGGCTGTGAGCCGGCAGACGGCTGTAGTGGCGTGAAGCGGCTGCTGTCAGTCTGGCCGAGTAAGTGAGAGAGAGAGAGAGAGCTTGAGGGCTGGGAATCGGCGGTGATGGCTGAATTAGGCAGGGGAAGAGGGCGGCGGCCGTGGCATCGCTGCGGTTGCCGGAGGTGAGGGCGGCGCGGCTTATAGCTGTCGTTCGCCGGAGTTCCAGAAGGAAGGCGGCCGGAATTGCGCGAAGGGGAGGGAGATGAGGCGACGAGGCGTGGAGCCACTGACCGCGCCGTCCGGATTTGTTAACAGAGGGAGGTGCGGCGGCAGTCCGTTTCTTCTGCTGCTGCCCGACCGAAGATGGAGAAGGAGAGAGAGAGTTGGGGGCTAGGACGCCGGTGGTGGTGGCGTGAAGCCGCTGCCGTCGTCCGCTGCATTTTCAGAAGGAGGCAACAGCGGATCTATGTGAGCCGAGAGAGAGCGGGTTTCTGTTTGAGTGAGAAGAGGGGTGATAGCCGGCGGCCTTGGTGCCGTCGACCTGAGGAGGGAGATCCGAGCGTCGTCAGCGGCCGTCGCTGTTGCTCCGGCAAGCTTTGGCGGCGGCGTGAGATGAGGGAAGAAGCGAGGAACCGAAGCAGAGAGAGAGTTTCAGCGTGAGAGAAGAGGCGCAGGCGTGAGGGAGGAAAGGAAGAAAAGATAAGCTAGGTTGGGTTGTTGGGCTTGAGAGTTGGGTTTGAGGTTGGGCCTATGATGGGCCGATTTTAATTAAATTGCCTGGGCTCTTGATTTAATTCAGTTGGGCTCATGTTTATTTAATTATGTTGGGCCTCTGATTTTATTAAAAGATGGGCTGCATATGTTTAAGTTTGGGCTATCACCATTTAATTAAAATGGGCTGCCTTCTTATATTAATTAGACTTTATAATTAGTTTAATTAATTAATTTAAAGAATGATTTGCATAATAATATTAAATTATTATTATGTGCATATTATAAGTAAATTACTTATTATATGCTAAGCATGACATGATATTGCATTATATTTTGCAATAAAAGTATTTATGATTTAATTGATTTTATTTATAATTCCAATTATTTAAGAAAATCGAGTAAGGATATTGTTGGTGTCCTTGACTCAAGAAAATTAGTTTTCAATCTTTATTATTAAATTTTGAGAACTCGGCGTGATGAATCAAAGAATGTCTAGCACGTCCTCTATGACTTAAGAAAAGATTAAGGAGACCTATTAAGAATAGAATTTCTTGTAGGCTTTGTGGACCAAGGGGATTAGCGTTGTTTTCCCAAGACAAGTTATATGTGTATGATCTTCAGGCTTTGCCTATCCAGGTGGGCATTACTTTCATATATATCAAATGAGTTTAAATGTTACGTTCAAGCAAGTTATTTCATGACTAAATTAATTGAAGTTATTTCAAATATTGTCTTGCCATAAAATGTTTAAATTTTAGTATGATATCTATCTGCTTTGGCTTTGCCAATGATGCAATCGAATTCGGGTCCTGAGCAGTTGATAGCTATCCTGCCAGGGCTAGTGTACACCAGTGACCGTGAGTCATCTAGCGGGTTGGCCGGTCAAGTGACCGTGAGAGGTGGCCACCTCTCCGGCACATAGCTTCAGATATGATAGATTACAAGAGAACTTAGTCTGTAGACGAACCTTAAGAATCACAAATGAATTTAGTAAGCTTGGGTCTTTTTAGCGAAAAACCCCCTTGCTGTACTATTTATGATGGCATGACAGTTTACAGTCTTTAAGCATGTATTTTATACCTAGGCATACGTGCCCACTGAGTGCTTTTGTACTCAGCCCTGCATATGTTTTCTAAATGTGCAGGTTGAGCTGATGTGATGATGGTGCTGCAATGAGCGGAGTTTCCAGGGTTGTTAATAAATAGTTAACCTGTCTAGAATATGTCTTCATACATATGTCTGGCTACTTTCCGCTGCAAGATGTTGTTGATGTTATAGTATGTTATGTCATACTTTGAGTCTTAAGAGAATGGTTTCATATGATGTATAACTTGATTAATGATATTAATTAAGTTTTATGCTGTCTTTCATAGACTATTTTCAATTGAGTATTCATGAATAAAAATGACGAGTTTTATTAAGATGAGTAAGTTTTACGGCTATAAATGACGCCCCTTTTCTTCCCCTTCTTCTTTAACCCCATCCCTAGTCGTAGATCACTCGGCTTAACTATCCTTAGTTAGGGCGGGCTGTGACAGAGTGGTATCAGAGCGAAGGTTAAGCTCTGAATTAGAAGTCTTGAGTTTAGTCTAGAATGAGTCACTAGACTAATAGTTATTAACAACCGTGAGCTCAGCGCACCATCACACCAGGCTCAACGAGGTATGTAAAATTTCAAAGTTTATTTGACGTTAAATTTTGAAGAGCACGATGTTGAGGTTATATGATGAGTTATGATGTTATGCTTTGAAGATGCATAGTTTGAGTTTGAGGATGACAACATGATTAATAATGAGTTATTATGTTGTAAGAGCATATGTTGACGTTACATGATGAATCATGAGAGCGTTTATATCATATGATGTTATATGATTGAAGATGCATAATTATGAGTTATGATGTGATGTATTTGAGATGTTTTGTGATGAGAATTGTTTGAGCAGTTGTGATAAGTCACGATGATTTAGATGAAGGAATCTAATGTCATTATTAAGAGAGATTTTCTACTAAGTAGAAGGATGAAATGAGAACTTAGAGCTAAAGCTTGAGAGAATTAGCAATTGCATTAAGTACTTGTTGGTTTGAGTTATGAGTTTGAGTTATGAGCTTGAGTATAATAGCATGATTAATGATGAGTTATTAGCATGCTGCAATGAGATATTGTACGATATGTTGAGTTGTTTGGTGACGCGAGTTTTGCTCACGCAACCTTAATGGTACTTGAGGAGGTATCATGAGCCATAGTCTTTGGAGATGGCTTTGAGAGTGAATTGTTGAGTTGTCTTACTGAGTCACGATGATTTAGATTAAGGGATCTAATATCATTGTTTAGAGGGATTTCCTACTAAGTAAAGACGGGACGAGATGAGAATTTAGATGTTTTGAGCTTGAGTTTTAAGATAACAGTACTGCTTAGTAGGAGTTTTGCTAAGTTATGTTTTGTTTATTTCTGTTGCTGGAGCCAAGTAGAGTTAGTTCCTAGAGTCACCTTTAAGTTCTCCTTATAGGTTGGCCAGACTGTTGGCACTGCACGAAAGTGGACTGCTGTGAGATCGAACTCATGGAAGATCGGATACGAGGACGAGGCGTACAGTATGTGGTACAGAGATGCCCTAGCAGATTTTCAAACACATGTTCATAGACTATGAAAGGATGAAAGCCTTTATGGTTGTTACTAGACTGGATGGCATCGTGCACCTAGTCCCCGTGCTACCAATCGAGTGGTAGGATTGAGCAAGGAAGAAAGCCACTCAATATGATGGGACATGTCGTCTTGAGCATTGGACCCACAGGAGATGGGATTTGTTACAGATACCCAGATTTTCTATGCGGATCTACTGATCGGATGCCTGTTTTCTACTAGGGACTCTAGAAGAGTGTAGTAGATATCGAGTCGATCCTTGAGTATCAGTTACCAAAGATGATAAAATGATAAACGATAATGAGGATGAGAAGTAGCCGAGGAGGGCTAGAGTTGATGAGGATGAGAAGAGAAGTCGATGTAGGCTAGAGCTAAGGATGATCTTGAGAGTATGCGCGGTACACCCTCATTTTTGATTAGTTGCAATTACATTGCAATGTATATAACTTACTTAGGAGATACTGGTACTTGAGATTTTGACATGATGATAGATAAGCATGCGAATATAGTACCCTATTGATGTTAAATAGATGGATGTTCCTAGTGTGCTAAAGTAGCAATTAGATGAGTTAACTGGTAGCAATTACCGTAGGAGGTCCAAACCGAGACATAGTACTATTAATGGTGTCGGTTTAGAAGGGACATTACGATAGATACTATGATTTTTGTAGGGTTTAAATAACCCCTTTATGTAAGTCCTCTAAAAAGAGGCATTCTACTGATGGATATATTAGGTTGACCATAGTGGTCTTTTTGTTAGCATTTCGTGAGTGCTTATTGCCTTACAGATGAATGTTAAGGTGACCGTGAGGGTTTCCTTAAAGTTGAGTTAGTAAATTGAACTTGAATTTCGAGGATGCTTAGAGCGTTGGTCGAGTTGAGTTTTCCTTTTGTGATTTCAAAAATGCCTCAAAGATGTCATCAAGAGTGTGATGTGAAGGATAGGCAGGATAATACTCCGCCACCACCACCGCAACATGAGAGGAGAGTCGAAAAATATTGAACTTTCGAAACAAGAGTCTAGAACATAGGACCCTGAGTTTAAGCTTTTAGCTTGCTGGTGTGAACTTAAGTTTTGTTAATGTATAGTATGTTGAGGGTTTAGAAGACACAGAATTTCCAAGTTCGGGATAGTATATCCCGTGTGACTGGGGAGTGATTATGTTGGACCTGGCCAGTCCGCATGATCCAAATCTCAGTAGACGTGTTTTGGGTTTATAAACCCATGTGTTTCAACTTTCGGTTGAAAAGCCAGATGGGTTCTTACTCTAGGTCATTTTGTTCGACCTGGTAGTTACTTCATTCTACCCTCTGGTCATTCATTTGAGTCTCTTGAACAATTTGTTTTGATGTCGTTCTAGGATTGAACCCTTACAACTTTTGAGTTATCCTAGTAGATTCTTTTAATGTATAAGACTAGTGAGAGGCACGTCAGAGGACTTTAACACCTGAGCAACTGGTAAACTATACTTGAGAACAATTTAAGACTACTCTTGAGAAGTATGTACCGAGGAGTACAGTAAGCAGCGAGAAGCTGATTATCGAAGTTTGATGCAAGGAAAGAAATCGGTTGTAGAGTATAATTGAGAATTCTGTGAGCTATCACGTTCGCTCATCAGAAGATGGATACTGGTGAAGAGATGTCTGAGTTTTAAATGCCGGTTTAAGACAGGACTTTAAGGTAGTATGGGCAAGTTATTGGATGCACCAGTTAGAATCCTGTTTAATACAGGAGCCTCGCATTCTTTAAGTGTTTGAAGCATGTTACCTCCAAACTCGAACCAAAACGAGCTAGTCCCAAGTTGAGAGTAATCACTCCTGTAGGAAGAGCTACTACAGTTTCTCACATGATTTCTAAATTAGAGTTGAGTTAGGATCACTAAAGATGAAAATAAGAACCTTGCACTTAATGCCTATGTGGAACGTAGACATTATTCTAAGGATGGACTGGTTAGCAGAGAACTTTGCCCCGATTGATTGTAAGAAGAGACAGATAACTTTTCAACCACCTGGGAAGGAATAGACATGTTTTCACGGCATTGATAGAAAGAAGAGAGTTCCAATCGTTTCGGCACTTCAGGCGTCGAAATTGGTAAAGAAGAAAGGAGCACAAGCTTACCTAGTTTACTTGAATGATGAAGGATAATCAAGTAAAAAAAAAAATAAACTTTGAGGATGTAGCAGTGATAAGGGAATATAGAGATGTATTTTCCGAGGTTTTACCAGGATTGCCACCAACAAGACAGTTGGAGTTCACTATCGATCTAGAACCTGGATCAGCACTAGTGTCGAAGGCACCCTATAGAATGGCGCCTAAGGAGCTACAAGAGCTGAAGATTCAGCTACAAGAATTGCTCGAGTTAGGTTTTATTAGACTTAGTGTATCCCCGTGGGAAGCACCAGTCATTTTTGTCAAAAAGAAGGATGGCACGTTGAGAATGTGCATAGATTATCGAGATCTGAATAAATTGACACTCAAGAACAAATATCCTTTGCCGAGGATAGATGACTTGTTTGATCAATTACGAGGAGCGAGTTTTTCTTGAAAGTTGACTTGAGATCATATTACCACCAGTTCAAATTTTTGACAGAAGGATACACCTAAGACAGCTTTTCAAATGAGGTATGAGCACTATGAGTTCGTAGTTATGCCATTCGGTTTGACAAAAGCACCAGTAGTTTTCATGGATCACACGAATTGAGTTTTCATCAATAACTGGATAAATTTGTCCTAGTTTTCATAGATGATATTCTCATCTATTCGAAGAATGAACATGAGCTCCAAAACATTTGAAAACGATGTTGGAAACACTAAGAGTTGAGAAGCTTTTTGCCAAATTCACCAAGTGCGAGTTTTGGTTGAACAAAGTAACTTTACTAGGACATGTTATATCATCTGAAGGAATTAAAGTTGACCCCGTCAAGGTACAAGCTGTACATGAGTGGAGATCACCAACTACGCCTAACAAGATTCTCAACTTTTTAGGCTTAGCAGGATACTATCAGAGGTTTATTGAAGGATTTTCCACGATAGCAAGACCGATGACACAATTACTTAGAAAATAAGCTAAATACAATTGGAAAGAGGAGTGTGAAAAGAGTTTTTAAGAGCTTAAAGGAAATTGACTACAGCACCAGTGCTGATAGTCCTAGAAATGGATAAAGAGTATACCATCTACGCAGATGCGTTAGAGAGTGGGCTAGGATGTGTTTTGATGCAAGAAGAAAGAGTTATAGTCTATGCATCACGATAACTTAGACCCCACGAGATAAATTATCCAACGCATGATTTAGAGCTTGCAGCCGTTGTGCATGCCCTGAAAATTTGGAGACATCATCTCTACGGAGTTAGATGTGAGATTTTCACGAACCACAAAACTTTGAAATACTTTTTCGAGCATAAGGATATTAACATGAGGCAAAGGAGATGGCTCGAATTAGTAAAGGATGTTAACTGCGACATTAATTATCACCCTGGCAAGGCCAATGTAGTAGCCGATGCATTGAGCCGAAAGGTCTCGTCAAAGTTAGGATGTCTTCTCACGAGAGAGGATGAGCTTATAAAGGACTTTGACAAGATGAGGATAGAGATGATAAAACCACCAGAGACGATAGCGAGTATTGTTGCGACGATGCCTAGTTTGAGGAAAATGGTGATTGAAGCACAAGGAAAGATGAGACAATGAACAAGTTACGAGAAAGGATAAGAGCAGGAGATCTCAAGAGTTACAAAAAAAAAAAAAAACATCAGACAATGCTATCTTATTTGAGGGGAGAAGATGCATTCCCCGCGATGATGAACTTAAGAATACGATCATGAGTGAGACTCATGACACGCCTTACACCGCCCACCCAGGAGGCACAAAGATGTATCAGGTTGTGAAAAATAGATTTTTGTGGGACGGAATGAAATGAGACATAGCTTCGTTTGTAGAGCGATGCTTAGCTTGTCAGCAAGTGAAAGCATTACACCAACGACCCTATGGGAAGTTAAAACCGTTGGAGATTCCCAAGTGGAAATGGGATCACATAGAGATGGATTTTGTGACAGCTTTACCCAAAAGTCAAAGAGGAAATACAACAATTTGGGTGATTGTAGATCGACTAACAAAATCTGCCCATTTCATACCGATCCTAATCGTGTATGGACCAGATAAGTTAGCACAATTGTATGTTCGTGACATTATAAGATTGCATTGAGTACCGGTGTAGATCACCTCAAAAAAAAAAAAAAAAAAAAAATTACATCACGTTTTTGGATGAGTTACAGAAAGAGTTGGGTACAAGGATGAATTTTAGCATAGCAGACGATAGAAGATATGATAAGAACTACTATCCTTGATAGATGAGTAAATCGGGAGAATGTGTTGCCACTAATTGAGTTTGCCTATAAGATGTGAGACAAAGTTTCGAGATAGGAGACAAAGTTTTTCTTGAAGGTTTCACCCTCAAAGGGGATGAATAGATTGGAGTTAAAGGACAGCTTAGACCCAGAGTTATAAGTCCTTACGAGATATTGCAAAAGATAGATCCAATAGCGTATAGGTTGGCTTTGCCACCTAGCTTTGGAAATGTGCATAACGTGTTTCACGTGTCACAATTGAGAGGATATATATACATTTCGACGCAAACCATGAGGTTTACTAAGAATAAATGATCTTAGAACCAGACTTCAGTTATGAAGAGAGACCTCAGATGATGCTAGATCATAAAATTCGACAATTGAGTAATAAGTCGATTGCATTGGATAAGGTCCAATGGAGATATGATAATTATTTGAATGAGAACGGTGAACTCGGAAGTGAGATCTGAGACCGTTAAGACGTTTTTGAAAATTGTGACTTTTTGACGATGAATAATAAAATACTGCTATTTCGTCTTTTTGTCGACTTTCAAAATCTTACGTGCATGTCATCGAGAAATATTCTTAGTTTTTTTTTTTTTTTTATATACGAGTCCAATAATGAAAGTTTTTATTTTCGGACGACGAGTGAATAGTAAACTGGGATTTCTCGATAAATGAACCGAGCTCGTTTATCAGAATTTCGAGAACGAGCCTGTGTTTTCTATATTTATATAGAATTACGAGTGTAATGAAAGTGAGTAGGAGCTGAGAGGGCGAGTAACGAAGAGTATGAGTAGTTAGTCGTTAAAACGAGACGAAACGAGATATTTAACGACTAACGGGTTAATATCCTAAAATATTTAAACCTACCCTACCCCTAACCACCCCCCAACCGCCCAGATACTTGATCACAAGGTTCAAGTTTTACGAGGCAATAATATTGTTCTCGTCATGTAGTGGAACCATCACAGGATGGAAAAGGCCACAAAAGAGATGAATAAAACAAATGATCAGTATCCCAAGCAAGAATACCAGATATGCAATTCCGAGGACGGAATTTTTATAAGGAGGGAGGGATGTAACACCCCACCCATTTATATTAAGTTTAGAATAATTTTAAACTTAGATTTAAGATGATTCACGTCGGATTGAGAAAAAGAATTTATTTTAATTCCAACAAAAATAATTTACAAAAGCATTTGTAAATTTAGTTATTAAGTTTATATGCATTGCATATTTATTTAATTTAGCATTCAAGCATTTTTACGAGCTTTTAATTAGCAAACCCTGAGGAATTATTACAGTTCCAATAATTCAGTCCTGAGGGATTTTAATTATCAATCCTCACTCAACTCACTTACACTCATACCTCCCATCAGCCGCCCTACACCTATTCAAGCAGCCCAAAATTCGTGTTTTATGCCATGCTTGGCAGAGGCAATCAAATGCCCCATTTTCAGCCCCAAAGTCAGCCTTACGCCATGTTTTTAGCCCAAAAGTCAGCTAAAAACAAGCAATCACAGCTGCCCCCTTATTCACCCAATCGCAGCTGCCCTATTCACCAACCCATGCTGGAGTCAATCAAATTCCCCAACACGCCTCCTGCAAAATTTAAGTTAATATTGAAGTCATGTTCCCACTCTTCTCAATAAATCACAAGTCACCAATCTCAACATATACTCCTTCAAAGAGCTCAAGTTCAGCCAAGAACATCCGTCTAGCCCATTCTCCTTTCCAACAAGCAAGTAGGATCAAATATTCACTGAAATTTCTCACAAGGTAATCACCTGCTATTCTCTGCTTACCTCTGTTCATACATCGTGCATCAAGCTTCAAACTTGTCCAAATCATGTACAAATTCGATATATACACAACAACACATTCAAACTTTTGAAAAATGACATTCATATTATATATATGCATACATATTCTGTGCATACACGCAAGTGTTTATATCAAAGTGTCAAATGAGAGAAAAGTCAGAGTCTTGAGCTTGTTTGCTTTTAAATCGGGGCTGAGATGGTGGTGAGCGGCGACGGCGGGGCGAAGCTACTGCCGTCGGCTGCCGAGTCAAGTCAGGGAATGAGCGTTTGGCTGTGAGCCGGCAGACGGCTGTAGTGGCGTGAAGCGGCTGCTGTCAGTCTGGCCGAGTAAGTGAGAGAGAGAGAGAGCTTGAGGGCTGGGAATCGGCGGTGATGGCTGAATTAGGCAGGGGAAGAGGGCGGCGGCCGTGGCATCGCTGCGGTTGCCGGAGGTGAGGGCGGCGCGGCTTATAGCTGTCGTTCGCCGGAGTTCCAGAAGGAAGGCGGCCGGAATTGCGCGAAGGGGAGGGAGATGAGGCGACGAGGCGTGGAGCCACTGACCGCGCCCTCCGGATTTGTTAACAGAGGGAGGTGCGGCGGCAGTCCGTTTCTTCTGCTGCTGCCCGACCGAAGATGGAGAAGGAGAGAGAGAGTTGGGGGCTAGGACGCTGGTGGTGGTGGCGTGAAGCCGCTGCCGTCGTCCGCTGCATTTTCAGAAGGAGGCAACAGCGGATCTATGTGAGCCGAGAGAGAGCGGGTTTCTGTTTGAGTGAGAAGAGGGGTGATAGCCGGCGGCCTTGGTGCCGTCGACCTGAGGAGGGAGATCCGAACGTCGTCAGCGGCCGTCGCTGTTGCTCCGGCAAGCTTTGGCGGCGGCGTGAGATGAGGGAAGAAGCGAGGAACCGAAGCAGAGAGAGAGTTTCAGCGTGAGAGAAGAGGCGCAGGCGTGAGGGAGGAAAGGAAGAAAAGATAAGCTAGGTTGGGTTGTTGGGCTTGAGAGTTGGGTTTGAGGTTGGGCCTATGATGGGCCGATTTTAATTAAATTGCCTGGGCTCTTGATTTAATTCAGTTGGGCTCATGTTTATTTAATTATGTTGGGCCTCTGATTTTATTAAAAGATGGGCTGCATATGTTTAAGTTTGGGCTATCACCATTTAATTAAAATGGGCTGCCTTCTTATATTAATTAGACTTTATAATTAGTTTAATTAATTAATTTAAAGAATGATTTGCATAATAATATTAAATTATTATTATGTGCATATTATAAGTAAATTACTTATTATATGCTAAGCATGACATGATATTGCATTATATTTTGCAATAAAAGTATTTATGATTTAATTGATTTTATTTATAATTCCAATTATTTAAGAAAATCGAGTAAGGATATTGTTGGTGTCCTTGACTCAAGAAAATTAGTTTTCAATCTTTATTATTAAATTTTGAGAACTCGGCGTGATGAATCAAAGAATGTCTAGCACGTCCTCTATGACTTAAGAAAAGATTAAGGAGACCTATTAAGAATAGAATTTCTTGTAGGCTTTGTGGACCAAGGGGATTAGCGTTGTTTTCCCAAGACAAGTTATATGTGTATGATCTTCAGGCTTTGCCTATCCAGGTGGGCATTACTTTCATATATATCAAATGAGTTTAAATGTTACGTTCAAGCAAGTTATTTCATGACTAAATTAATTGAAGTTATTTCAAATATTGTCTTGCCATAAAATGTTTAAATTTTAGTATGATATCTATCTGCTTTGGCTTTGCCAATGATGCAATCGAATTCGGGTCCTGAGCAGTTGATAGCTATCCTGCCAGGGCTAGTGTACACCAGTGACCGTGAGTCATCTAGCGGGTTGGCCGGTCAAGTGACCGTGAGAGGTGGCCACCTCTCCGGCACATAGCTTCAGATATGATAGATTACAAGAGAACTTAGTCTGCAGACGAACCTTAAGAATCACAAATGAATTTAGTAAGCTTGGGCCTTTTTAGCGAAAAACCCCCTTGCTGTACTATTTATGATGGCATGACAGTTTACAGTCTTTAAGCATGTATTTTATACCTAGGCATACGTGCCCACTGAGTGCTTTTGTACTCAGCCCTGCATATGTTTTCTAAATGTGCAGGTTGAGCTGATGTGATGATGGTGCTGCAATGAGCGGAGTTTCCAGGGTTGTTAATAAATAGTTAACCTGTCTAGAATATGTCTTCATACATATGTCTGGCTACTTTCCGCTGCAAGATGTTGTTGATGTTATAGTATGTTATGTCATACTTTGAGTCTTAAGAGAATGGTTTCATATGATGTATAACTTGATTAATGATATTAATTAAGTTTTATGCTGTCTTTCATAGACTATTTTCAATTGAGTATTCATGAATAAAAATGACGAGTTTTATTAAGATGAGTAAGTTTTACGGCTATAAATGACGCCCCTTTTCTTCCCCTTCTTCTTTAACCCCATCCCTAGTCGTAGATCACTCGGCTTAACTATCCTTAGTTAGGGCGGGCTGTGACAACAACAATCATGCACACTCTTATAGGACAGAGGGAGTAATATTTGAAATTTTAATTATAATTGGGGCAATTGCCTGTAAATTCTTAACGTTTTCTAAGAATTGGTGTTTGCGACGTCTCATAAGAGTGCGCACTTTCCTTTTTTGAACCCTTCTTCCACTAATAAAAATGGGCCTCTTCTTCTACTAATAGCACAATAACCTAATATTTATTAAAACCTTTGCCAACAACAATCATGCACACTCTTATGGGACAAAGGGAGCAATATTTGAAATTTTAATTATAATTGGGGCAATTGCCTGTAAATTCTTAACGTTTTCTAAGAATTGGTGTTTGCTCCTAATTTGAAAAACCGACTTCTAGATTTATAACCTTTTGTTTATGTCTCAAATTTGTCGGATGACCGGTTTTTTCTTACATTGGCGCCGAAAATGACATGGTGGCAAATTTATGACATGTGAAAAAAGAAAAAAAAAACCCCACAACATCATCCCCAACCTCCCCCAACCCCAAATCCTAATTCCCCTCCCCCCACCCGTCGCCGCCACCGCCGCCCCTTCCCCCACCCCTCGTCGTCGTCACCTTCCTCATCCGCACAGAACAATCCTTAATGAATTTTTCGCTACGTACAAGGAACAGCCAAGGTCGTACTCGATGAAACGATCGAATCAACGCTATTGGGCTCAGCGTTCAAAGGTTTCATGGCGGAGTGACGCCATGAAAGGCTCACCGACGCTGGCGGAAGGTTAGACCTATCCAACAACTGAAACGCGCCGAATTGCGCAGTTGAAGCAAGAGAAAACACGATTCAATTTATCGAATTACCAAAATATGTTTAGGGAATATAAAATTGGGACGAGATTTTACCTCTAGGTTGCTCAAAAGAGGGCCTATTCTGTTCGAATTTGGCCGCCCATCTTCCTGCTGTGTGTGGATGAGGGAGGTCGCGGCGATGGAGGGTGGGAGAAGGGGAGGGGGCGGAGGCGGGTGGGGGCGTGGAGAATTAGGGTTTGGGGGTGAGGGAGATTGGGAAAGATGATGATGTGGGTTTTTTTTTTAATTTTTTTTCTACATGTCATAAATGTGCTACCGTGTCAATTCCGACTGCCACCGTGTCATTTCCGGCGCCGACGCAAGAAAAATCGATCACCTGACAAATTTAAGACAAAAACAAAATATTATGGATTTAGAAGTCGATTTTTCAAATTGGGAACAAAAATCAATTCCAAAAAAATTTATGGATTTAAAGACAATTACCCCATTATAATTTAGTAATTTATGCTTTGAGTATAGTAATTCGTAGTAATTAATACTCCAATAAATCTATTGTGCCATATCAAATACTTGATGATTATATTTTAAATTTTATATCTCATATATATATATATATATATATATATATATACCTTTTTCTTGATTTTTCTCCAATAAGGAATAAAAATGAAAAGTAAAATATTTTTTAGCTAAAGATAGTAAAGAAATGATTAATAATCTAGAATCAAGAGAAAAAAAAATACTTGAAAGTAAAAGTGAATATTTTTTTGCTATTAACGAGAGCGACATTCAAATTTAGTGACTATTTTGTTTCATAATACTTACTAGTAAATGACCCGTCGAAATTCGACGGGATCTATTAAAATATAAATTTATAAAATTATTTAATATTATATTTTTTGTTTTATGAATTTCTTTTCACTAAAATAGAGAATTTAATAAAATTATTTTAAAGTAAAAGGCTGTAATATTTATTTGAAATTGATCTAATTTAAATGTCTTTATGAAATTTATATGTAAGCATAGTTTCAACCCAAAGAGAAATTGGAACAATTATTTGAAACGTACCTAAATTAGATGCCTGTAGCTGGAACCAATAACTAAAAAAAAAATAGATTAAATAAAATCATTAATGACTTAAACTATCAAAGTTTGAATAAATTATTAAATTTGACATGTATGGTTGTCCATGAATTGTCCCTGATTTTTATTTATTTTCATAGCAAAATAAACACTCATAGAGAATTGTCTTCTCTAAAACCAAATTGAAAATTTAGTGAAATCTGATGGACTCATAATCATTCCAGCTATAGGAAACTATTTGCCCACATTTTTTCCTGAAATGAATTTGCCTTCAATTACGCGTTCTCTAAGTTTAGTTACTATTAGCCTAGTGTCATTGCAAAGCTCATTAGATGGATCAATATTTCTAAAAGGCATGATTATGCATCCCTCTTAATTTCATGACTCGACAATCGTGAACACTTGATCGTGTTTAGATATTCGTCCGAAAATACCTGTTCATTGAGGTCCACTTGTCCATCTTCTTTGTGAATGTTGTTTGAACTTAGGCAAACCCTTTCTTTGATAGACATTAAAGACATGACGTCATCATTTATCGCATCAACTATCTCATTGGTGGGGGGCAAGATAGATCTATTCTTAAACATTTATAGGTCAAATGCATGATATGTGTTTTCCACTATAGCTGCAATAGGATTTGTTGCATCACGTATAAGAATGTCTTCTGATAATGTCACAACAGATTCTCCATTACCAAGACTTTGACCGACAGTACAGCCACCTATTTTAAGTATCCATTCCTCAAATTCTTTGGTTTCTTCTATATTCGAACCAGAAGCATTTGCCTGTTTCTTATGAGAAAATTATTATATGTAATATGTATATTTGAAATCAAAATGTACTTTTATCAAATGTGTACTCATTCATTTTCTGTACAAAGGAAGATAATTAATCAAAACTTAAATAGCAAAATAACGAATTTTAACTAATGAGAAAAACATATTAGACCAACCATTCTGACCATATAAATACATACATACACACATAAAGAGAATTAGTAATTTTTATATTTTAATACTTTTTCTATTTTCTAAAATGGAGGATGAACTCAAAACAAATTAAAGTTGCATTTTTTAATTTTCAAAATTAATAGCTATAAAAAATTACATTTTGTGGCAATCTAATGGTATACCGAATTTAGAGTGTGTAGTACTGCCATAGACAACAATAATGATGTTATATTCATATAGAAAGAAAAATCCTCCCTACACCACTATCAACCACAGCCATTATTTTTTTCATAAATCATTATTTGCTCATCTGTCAAAGAGGGGTATAGACATATAGTTTAACGTTGTCTTCTTTCATTTCTTCCATGTTTTTTTCATATATCATTCTTTGTTCATATGTCAAAGAGGGATATAGACATATAGTTTAACGTTGCCTTTTTTTATTTCTTCCATGTTGTAAGACATCTCTTCTAATATCAGTAGATTGTCTGAATTAGATATGAAAGTTCCGTTTGATAACGACATGCCAGGAAAATTGGTTAAACTGGTGAAATTAGCAATAAACAACTTCTCAATTTCAACCAATGCTATTATTTGATCATCTGTAAACTGCAAAATCCGTTAAAAAAAAGTCATAAGAACAATGTAATATCTAAATCAAAACTATAAACTATAAATCTTAGACATATTCATAAATTATTATTACTGAAAATTAATTAAAATTTTAAAAATAAAAGAATGAATGATTATTGAAAAAAATAATAATTAAATTTGGGATATGTAATTGAAACTCAGATGTTAACTAATTAGTATTTTGATGTATATGATCTGCATATGAATTTAAAATTCGTTGGAATAAGTTGATGTATATATTCTGCATATTAATGTAAAATTCGTTGGAGCATTATATTGTTATTAATTGTACAACTTGAAACTCAAAAAATGCATATTAATGTTATATTCGTTGGAGTAACTTACATATATTATATAAGTGATACTATTGATTGATTTTTATAGATTTATATATTATTGATTTTTATAATTTTTTTAATAGATGGAGTTTTATTAGAGGTGGAGTTTGATTAGAGATATTGAAAAATATAAGAATGAATGAGAATTGAGAAAAATTGAAATAGAGTGATTATATGCTGCCACGTAGGATAAAGTTTATTTTGCTTTTATATATATATAGATTACAATTTTAAATGATTGGAGTCAATTATGCCACTAAAATATCTAATGAGTGTGAATACATTTATCATTCTATTTATTTATTTATTTTGAATTTCAAAGGCAAAAAAATTAAAGAATTTAAAAAATTATGAATAGAATGATTCTAGAGTGCCACATAGAATTTAGAATTTGTGTGGACTCTCTAATATATACCTCTTTAGAGGGGTAGATAATTCAAAAAGTGGGAATTTTTTGTACATAATTTTGAAAAGTTGGATAATTTTATATAATCCCCACTAATAATAATCTCTTAGTTTGTTTGTTTTTGTTTTTTTTTTTTTTTTTGAGAGGGGGAAATTAAGAAGATAGTGTATTATTCACCAATGTCTTCCTTTACAATTTCAGTCCAACATAGCAAAATTCTCAAGGATCTCAGAGGGGTTGGACTTCCATGGCCTCAAAATGGAAATTGTAATAATTGACGCCAAAGAAGATACCATCAGCATGCTGGCTGGTAATCATCTGCCCATTGGTAGAGCTCTTGTCTTTCTGAGTGTAGTTGAAGGGAACACTGCACTTTCCCTGTGTCCCCACGTAGGTAACCATGGCCCGGCTCTTGGGCGGCACGGTGACTGAGTGCTCCACGGTGACAGTCTTCTTCTCATCCTTGGTCTCGTTCCACTCCAGCGTCTGGGTGATCTCCGTGGTGATTCGGAGTGAGCCGCTGGCGATTTTGGGAATGCCGCCGGTGATCCTGGACTCGACCCCTGCATATATGGAGCGGGTGCTGCTGAAGGAGTAGGAGGAGGCTTCCTCGTAGGTGACGGTGATGCCCAGCGTAGCTTCAGCATTGGCCATGTTGGTCACTACAAAAAAATGCCTCAATACCGGCGAAATTCCAGCCGGTAATTAGTGGCGGCCCAACGATTGGAAAACAAGGCGGGTCGTTTTTTTTGTTCACCGTCAACATTACCGGCGGCATTTTCCCCGCGCCGGTAATTACCGGCCGCTTGCCGCCGGTATTTAGATATTAATTTAATTTATCTTTAAATTTAAATACTGTGGGGATTACCGGCGGCATTCCCGCCGGTAATTAGAGGCGGCATTTTGTCGCCGGTAATCTCTAAAATAAATCAGCCCCCAGATCCCCTTTTCACGCAGACTTACGCCTCCCTCCATACCCTCCCCCTGCCGCGCCTCCCCCCCCTCCCGTCGCCGCCACGCCGACCCCCAGCCGCCGCCGCCGGCCAGCCACCCCTGCAGGTATTATTTCTCTCTCTTTCTCTTTATCTCTCACTTTCACATTTAATTAATTTCTTTAACATTTCATCAGTTGAACGACGCCGCGTCGTTGCCGACACCGCCATCGCCACCGCTCCGCCGCCGACCGCTACCGTACGCTTTCGTTTTCGTTATTTGATTGATTTATTAATTATTTTATTAGATTAAAATTAATATTAATTAGATTAATTTTAATTAATTTATAATATATGAAGTATGATTAATTAATTTTAAATTTGTTTTTTAGTATAATTTTGTTAGAATCTAATTAATGTTAATTTGATTAATTTTAATTAATTTATAATATGTGAAGTATGATTAATTTTAAGGGTTGGAATTAAAATTACCCACATTGATAAAACGTCTTACAAAAATACCCACCCAATAAGTCAAAGACCGAAAAGTGTACTTGATGGTGATGGCTTACACTTTTCTTACACAAGTACAATTGTGTAAGAAAATGTGTAAGCTAGGTAGTTAAAAATGCACAAAACCAGATAAATGTGCAATTATTGTAAAGCCACGTGAGGTAAAATGCCCTAAATTTGAAAATAATGAAGGTAAGTTTGTGTATAATAAAACAGTAATACGACGATGTAAAAAAATTGTAATTTAAATATATTTGGAAACGAAAAAAAATTCTGAACCTAATGCATACAATACCCGCCAGTAAATCATAGCCGCTACCAAAAGCTGCCGGGATTAGGTTCAGAATTTTTTTTTGATTCCAAATATACTTAAATTACAATTTTTTACGTTCTCGTATTACTGTTTTATTATACACAAACTTATCCTCATTTTGTATTTCTTTTTTTAAAATATATTTTATGAAGTAGAAATACATAATAGGTTTGTATTTTGACAAATTTGGATTATAGTGGGGTAATAAGTCTCGAATTTTTGATTTTATTTTATTTAACATGAATTAATATAGCGTAACACATAAAATAATAGAAAATGTTGGATAAAAAAATATAAAATCATATATTATGAAACAATAAAATATTAGAGAGCCTACCACATACATACCCGCTAGTATTTAGTATCCAAAAGAAGTATCCGCGTGAAAGGAACCCGGAGCGGCTACATCTAGCGGCTACTTTTTACTGGCGGGTATTATTACCATGTCATTTATAACTGTTTTTATATCACAATATACATAAAATTTATTTATTAGAGTTCATATTAATGGTTGTTGTATTTTTTTAAAATTTGAAGACCTAAGTCTAATTCAATTGTGATTGGACAATTCAACCGGCAACTCTAGGATGGGAATCTATAGGCTTTGCAGAAAATTGTAATTCACGGGTATTGGAATAGAGCGGGCACGGCTTTTGTGGGATTTCTTTGACCACATTGAAGATTTGATATGGTCGAAAAATTGGGTAGGGCCCATTAGGGTAATTTTTTATGTTAAATTAGGGTAGAAGGTTGAGAAGCAGCCGCACTATCATTTTTCAAACGGATACTTCATTTTTTCGTGTGAGAGTGAGAAGCAGCCGCACTATCATTTTTTCAAACGGATACTTCATTCGGTCTTCTTCAAATCCATTCACGCCATGGCTTCTTCTTCAAACCAAGTAAGTATACTACATTTTTAAGTATTATTTGGTATATGTTTGGTCAATACATCGTGTTTATGTTAGATGAGTTTATTTGTTATTTGTTTTGTATATGTTAGATATATTTATATGTTGGGAATCTATATGTTTTGTATATGTCTCGAATTTTGTATATTTTTAAGTAAGTATATGTTTTGTATGTTTCGAATTTTTATATGTTTTGTATAGTATTGAATTTTTATGTTAGAATTTATATGCTAGAATTTATATGTTTTTATGTTAGAATTTATATGTTTCGAATTTTTATATGTTTTGTATAGTATTGAATTTTGATTTAGATATAGTATTTGTTAGATTTATTTATATGTTTCGTATATGTTAGATATAGTGTAGTTGAGTGTTGTTACAAGTTTGAGTATAGTTTGAGTGTTGTTAGAATTTTTATTTAGTTGAAGCATATTTAGATATACTTAATCGTCTATTTAGATCATTAGGTTAATTTTACTGTATTACGCATAAAATAATAACATTTTTTAGGTTATTCAGAATTTAAAAATTTATAACATATTAATAAAAAAATATAGAACCACAATTAACCAATACCCGCTAGTAATTACTCCCTCCGTCCCAATAAAAGTGGCCACTTTTTTTTGGGCACGGAGATTAAGAAGGAGATAGTTATGTTTAATTAATTGTAGTCCACCAAAATTAAGGATTTAATTAAAACTTCTTCTTCCTCTCACTGCATTCACTGCATTTGGGCGACGGTGACAGTGGCGCCGGCGCCGGCGGTCGGCCCTCGCCGTCCTCTATCTGCCGTCGAACCAGCCGCCTGAAATCATCCCCAAATCAGACTTCCGGCGATGGCAGAAATCATCCACAAAAATGAGGGGTTTTTTTTAGCCAAATCAATTTAACAAAAAATCAGCACAAATCATCTCAAATCTTGCAAAAATCTTCAAAAAATGAAGAACCATCCCACGAAAATCTTCAAAAAATGAAGCAAACCATCTCAAATCTTGCAAAAATCTTCAAAAAATGAAGCAAATCTCAAACAAAAATGAAGCAAAATCTTAAATCCCACGAAGATGTCGACTTCATCTGAAGTTACAGAGCGGCGAAGAGGCGGTGGTTTTTGAGACGAGATCTAGTGCTCCTCCCGTGGGCGTTTCTATGGCGTAAGGCCTGAGAAGAGAGGCAACGCCGACTGGAGCGGCGTCGACTTCTGACAGCCAACGGCGGCGGCAAAGCCCTAGCCCCAAATCGGCGGAAAAGCCCTAGCCCCAAATCGGCGGCGGCGGCAAAGAGCTAACCCGCGCCGCCCTCCGATTCGTCGACTTCCGATGGCCAAACCAGTGCAAACCCTCGCCGCCGACGAGGTGAGAGACGAGAGAGGGAGTTGAGAAGGTGACAGGCGAGGGTGTTGTGTTTTCTGAGGGAGAAGAGGTGAGAGACGAGAGAGAGAGAGAGTCGAGAAGGTGACAGGCGACGCCGCGAGGGGTCGCCAGCGGTCGTGGCTGACGGCGGTGCTCTTCGCCGGGGAAGAAGGAGGCGGTGTCGATGGTGTTGAGTGTGGTGATTGATAAGTGAGAGAGAAACGAGTCATAGGTGAGTGAGAGAGGTAAATAAATGGGATTTAATTAGACAATCCTAATTTTAATTAAGTGAGTTTAATTAAATGCTAATATTACTACTTTTAGAAAGTGGCCACTTTTAATGGGACAACCCAAAATGGAAATGTGGCCACTTTTATTGGGACGAAGGGAGTAATTTTTTTAAGAAGTAGCCACCGGGTTTGAAAAACCCGGCGGCTACTTCTTAAAAAAATTAATTACTGGCGGGTATTGGTTAATTGTGGTTCTATATTTTTTTATTATGTTTCTAGTAATTTAATAGTTAATTATGCATTATTATTAGTTGATGTATGTTAATTCATTATGTTTTGTAAATTGAGTTATTTTTTGTATTAAATAGGTCCCTTATTCGAGGCCCGAGACGATCAATCGTCCAACAGTTGAGATCAGTACGTACTACAATATTAAGTACCTGTCGACAGTAGCGGGGAGACTAGAGGAAATTGGCGATTTTGCACTGGAGAATACGTTCAGGCAGGGGTGCTTTGGTATGATGTTGGATTGGCAGCCGGGCCAGAAGTGCAATGCTGCATTGCACCATATTGTCTCTCGTCATCTTAAGATGACGAGAGACGATGAGGATGATGAGATCTGCTTCTACATCAACGGGAGGAAGGTTGACTTTACTCCGAGAGATTTTGCTCTCGTGACAGGATTAGCCTTTGGGGATGATCCTTTTGATACTTTGGCTGAGCACGATCTGAGCGAAGCTCAGACATTTACACGGTTTGTACGCGGGAAGCATGTGTCAGTGCAGGGGCTGGCGGATATATATTTCGACAGGGCCAGTCGAGTGGTTGACCCCGACGGCGGGTTCTACCTCCGTGTGGCCCACTTGTTGGTGCTAAACGCATTTGTATTAGGAGTGGACGTGCGACGATCCGTAGCCCTGGACATGGAAGCTGGTGGATGATTTGACGGCCTTTTCCAGATTTTCTTGGGGATCGTGCCCGTATAGGAGCTTGAACTACAGGTTGAAGAACACCACAATTAAGAATACAAAGACCAAGTACCACTTCTACGGTCCTTCTTGGGCCCTATTCGTTTGGGGTCTTGAGGTTATTCTCGACTTGGCAGCAGCCATAGCCATATGCAATGCGGGAGTTTACCCTAGATTCAAGAGGTGGACGTTCGTGAAGACCAAGGCCGACGGGTTACAGAGTTTATTTGAGACAGAGGTAATAATTTAGTTGTTTATTTGTTAATATTATTTTATTTTATGAATATTAATGTTTAACTACATTTTTTTTGTTTCTAGGAGAACGGGATATGTGAGATGATCCCCGATGAGTACGAGGCCACGACGCATTACTGGCTATCGGTGGCAGGCGTCAATGCCGGGCCAGGGGTTCGAGTACCAGAGCCGGGAGTCTTTGGTCATACGCAGCCTCAGGCGCGCTACAGTGGTGGGGACCGCAATGAGCCTACTATTGAGCATCAACCACAGCGTCGCAGTGCAAGACAGGATACTGGCAAGCGCCCGAGAGGACAAGTAGTGGACACCTCATCGAGCAGCAACCATCACAATCAGAGCATTGGGGGCGATCACCCCGTAGATTCTGGTCGAAGGTCTCACAGTCACAGAGCCCCGAGGCCTAGGCACGAGGATCAGAGTAGAGCTCCTGCACCATCACAGTGGAGCGAGCAGGATTGGCAGCGCATGCAGCACATGATGCGCGAGAGTGGAGGACGGATAGCGAGGAATGTGGAGGACAGCCTGTTCACGAGGATTAAGAATTGGTTCGAGGAGAAGTTGGATGCTATGCGTTGCCGATGCTCGCATAGCACTGATGTTCATGTGCCCAGACCTGCTCCACGATCTCACTCTGACAGGAGACGCGAGCCCGAGCCCGAGTCCGATCCGGCGCAGCATACATCCTCAGAGGCCCCATCGCATCACCGATCCCCTGCACACGAGTCTCCTGCATGAGAGGCGGGACATACTACTGGTGATGGCATGCACACCCCGCAGTGGCAGCATGATCCGTTTGGCGGCTCGACTAGTTTTGGGGATGTGCAGACTCCGCACATGGGTGTCCACCACTTGCCCACATTCGGTGCGTCGAGTTCTTATGGTGGGCCACGCTACTCGTGGGCTGAGCAGGGCACGAATTCAGCATACCCGCCTGAGCCGCCTCGTTCTTCTATGCCGATCCTTAGAGATGGTAGATATTCTCAGGCAGAGATGCACGAGTATTGGAAGCAGTATAGTGGGGTATGTTGTTGTTGCATTAAATTTACAAGTCATTTAAATTATGTCAACATTGTTTAACTTGTGTTGTTTTAAATGTATTATAGGGAGTTTCTGAGGCAGTAGCTGCTGTTCCCCTCAGTATTTGTGCACCAGAGGTTCCACGCAAAAGCCAGCGACAACGGAACCCGTCTGCTGCACTTCGATCACCATACGTGCACAGCGCCGTGCCGAGACCCGTCGAGCAATAGTATGTTGACGGGTTTGAGCGTATGATGGAAGCTGGCCGCCGTGGACACTACCAGCCGGTGGTAGTGGCAGAGAGCAAGCACCCTCTCCCATATAACTTTTGGACCGGGATGCAAAACACGAGGACTAACCTCACGAGCAATGTTGGTTAATTTCTGAAGCAGTTTTTATCATGCAAGTCTGTTTACTTATTACTAACATTTAAGTACGTGCAGGCTGTTGATATGTACATGATGACGATGAGATCGAGGTTGATTGCGCGTGCTGACTTGATAGACGGTGTTGATCAGAGGACCACTATCATATTGGATACAGAATTATTCGTAAGCATTTAATTAAATATTATGCTGTTATAATCAAATATGCTTTTAATATAATGTTTAATTGCTGCAGAAATATTTGGATGATGAATTCAAGGAGTTGCTGTCAGCATGGCATACTATGTTTCCCTCGAAGGCAGAAGGACGGCTTTCGAGGTCCGACACAGTTTATTCTTCATGGGTACCGCATCCCAAGAAGATGTATCTGGTGTATGGGCATGGGGTATCTTCGACTCATGGCGATTGGATGCATGCCACAACGGTACACATATATATCTACAGTATAAATATGTTGGAGTAGTTCATTTTTTATTTCCTCTTCACCAATTGCATTTGCGTGTGCAGCTCATTTTGCCTATATTTGTGCTGGGACGTTACATTACATGCCGAGTGGATTTGCTGAGGGGTATTTGCGACATCTTCGATTCGCAGTTGTTCAGGACCCTGGCGCAGAAGCGCTTCGATGTGATCGCCGCTCTATATCCGCTGCAGTGCCTGTTGGGTAGGCTGCTTAACGTGTCCAAGTGGTTCGAAAGGACAGAGATTGTCCAAAACCCGTTGGAAAACCTCTCATGGCGAAAGTTGAAAATCCAATATGCCGAGGAGAATGAGCAGTTTCAGCAGCCAGATCAATGCAGCTCCGGTGTTTATGCGTGCATGTATGTGGAGCGTCTGATATCAGGCTCGCCGAGCCTTGCGTGGGGCAATGGTCACGCCACCGACTATAGGCGCAAGATAGGCAGTAGCATCTACGAGTTTTGCATCCCCCCAGAGCAATAGATTATGTATTTCCACTTTTAAATGACAATTATGCACATTGACGTTTTGATTAGATGTTGGAGTATCTGTTTGAGTATGTTTTTATCATTTTCCACTTGCATCCTACATAAAATTATGAAATAAGATGAAATTTACAAGTACCCGCCAGTAAATACGTAGCCGCTATCAGTAGCCGCCCGAAAAAATGTCAGCGGCTACTGACGGCGGATAATGAATTTCTGGCGGGTACTTGGATATTTCATCTTATTTTATAGTTTAATGCATAACCAAACTATATCTGGTCATGTTATGCTATTAACTAAACTTTTATATAAAACATTGTTCACTTCTCCAAAGTCTCATTCATAATTTCAACTCATAATTGTTAAGACATGTCCATGTTGGTCATTACTAAAGGCGTGTGTTTTCTGCTTCAAATTTTTCAAATCAAACAGCATAACAGCTTCTAAAACATCAAAAAACTGCTAAAATTTTAAGTATCCGCCAGAAAATGATTATCCGCGCCAAGTAGCCGCGTATGTTTTTATTGGGCGGCTACTGATGCTAGATTATGAATTACTGGCTGATGAGGAGTGATATGTGCACAGTAGAGAAAGGATACAAATCAGAGGGATCATCTTCATCAGAGGAATCATACTGGTCAGAAGAATCATTCTTACCAGAGGGATTTCATACATCAGAGACAAATTATCCACCAGAGGAATGGTTCTTGCCAGAGGAATCGTATTCGTCAGAGAAGTCACCCTCGCCAGAGGAGCCACCTTCGTCAGAGAAGTCACCCTCGCCAGAGGAGCCACCTTCACCAGAGGAGTCATCCTCGCCAGAGAAGTCACCTTCGCCAGAGAAGTCGCCTTCGCCAGAGGAGCCACCTGCGCCAGAGAAGTCATCATCACCAGAGGAACTACTTCCGCCAGAGAAATGCTAGAAGGCGCGGGAAGATCTCCCGCGTAAAGGCGAAGTTACTGTTCTACCCTCCGACCACGCAAGGAGCATGCATGGACAATGATTTTACCTTTTTACCCTCAATTGTAATCTATAAATAGACCTCAACTCGTGTATTACAAGGACGCTATCATTTGTTTTTGAATACAACAATTATATTTTGCTCTCGTGCTCAATTCTCCGATCGTCACTTCACTTTCCGATCAAATTTACTAGGTATAATCCACACTTTACATCTTATAGTTTAGGTGTTGGTTCTTAATTCACCACTGGCGGGTACTGAAAAATTTACTGTTTTTGCTAGTTCATATATATTATGCAAGTGATATCGCGTCGAAACTCATTGAATCCAATGCTGCCAACTTCAGCACATAAATTACTGGAATTGTTCACATCAATATCCATCGAATATAATATAACAAGAAATTAAACTACTGCTCCCAGCCCGTACCCATGCATGCTCTACGTGTGTGGCCAGGCGAGCCACATAGACCACAGGTTTTTGGTGCTCGTTTTCCCAAACTACTTGATGCATCCGCTGTAGTAGTCCTCTGAGTCGGCCACTCACCAGCTGAAGGAATTCTAGATTCTCTTGGTCGACCAGCTTGTCGCCGAGAAAGGTTTGGCAAAACAATATCAGTTGCAACTTCAAACGGAATTTCCCAATGCTCTAAGGGAGGCAAGTGATTTACTGAACCGGAGTATGTTTGAAC
The DNA here is from genome assembly GCF_028751815.1 of Salvia miltiorrhiza. Taxonomy (NCBI): domain Eukaryota; kingdom Viridiplantae; phylum Streptophyta; class Magnoliopsida; order Lamiales; family Lamiaceae; genus Salvia; species Salvia miltiorrhiza. The sequence goes on from NC_080387.1 coordinate 34,064,968, forward strand.
CAGTGAACTCCGCAGGTAGTAAGCTTCCACGTAATCTTCCACTGGCTCTTTCGCCTCACTGCGAAAAGAATGATTATATTTAGTAGGCATCTAATTACTGTAATTTTATAATAAAATAGATTTAGCATACGTAATGGCTGCGATCGCATGAGAACACGGCATGCCGTCCAGGTCGAATTCATTGCATTCACAGCTCTTCGCTTGAAGGTCAACCATGAAGCGACGATCACCAGCACGAACCCTGTATTTTCTCTCGGAGGTCCTCTTCGCAGTGTAACGACGACTCTTTGAGATCTCCGCACTTATCTTCTGTGTTGCCTCTGGAGTAAGAAGATCATCGCTCTCTTCCGCAGACGCAAGTCTGTCATTGAACCACTGCTCCAGAACCATCCTGATTGCCTCCAGCATGGAGCATATAGGAAGGCGTCTGGCCCACAACAAACGGGCATTCAAAGCCTCGACAGCATTAGATGTAAGAAAACTATAACGGGTCACCGAACTTTGTGATCGTGCCCACTTCTCAGGGCCTACGCGCATCAACTTTCCGTACGCCGCCGGCTTCAATTGAGCCATAGCCGACATTGCACGTGAAAATTCTGAGTCCTCGTAGGCGTATGCAGCCTGGAGGAAATGCTCAACAACAGCTTGCCCGTAGCCCTTAATTTTGTTCTGCAAGTGGTAGTAGCAAAGACCGTGAGTAGCATTTGGTAACTCGCTCTTCACAGCATTAGCAATGGAGACATGCGCATCAGAGACAACTAGTAAGTTGTCGGGCTGACCAAAAGTTTGTCTCACATTTAACAAGAACCACTTCTATGACTCATCATTCTCGATCGGCCCGACACCAAATGCCAACGGAAAAACTTGCATGTTTGCGTCTTTTGTCACGGCGACGAACAAAATACCATTGTTCTTCCCCTTCAAGTGTGTGTCGTCGACCACAATCACTGGTCGAAGTGAAAAGTAGAAAGGTGAGATGGAAGCCGCAAGAGCAAGAAACAGATGTTTGAACCGGTTGTTTTCGTCTACTTCCAAATCCATCACGGTGCCTGGATTCGCTTGACTTAGGGCATACAAATATTTGGGCAGAAGAAGGAACGAATCATCAATTCGACCGTATATCTTCTCTAAGCTGAGATTTCTTGCACGCAACGCGACATCATATTTGATTCTGACGTCAAATTCACGTAACAACTCCGCCATAATAGATTTCGGCTTAATGACCTCTCCGTCATCGCGTATTCTTTTTTCCAAATAAGCTGCAACCAGATTCGAATGTGCCTTTATTCGTTTCAAACTGCCCAATTCCCCTTGGCAAGAGTGCTCTTTAAACTTATGCACTCCCCACATCCCTCCGCCATGACAAGATGCACACACATCGAACTTGCACTTATCAGAGTGCTTGCACTTGTAATAGAGGCGTCCCTGATCTGAGCGTTCAACTTTTGTCTCAGCCCCTTGCTTCATATTCCAGAAGCCAACAGCAAGGACCAATTCTTCTTTACTATTGTAAAAAGAGTTCTTCCCCAAATCAGCAACTCTGGACAGGTCACTCTCGCGAGCAACGAGCGAAGTCGTGGCGTCCACTGGAATCAACGGAACTATCCAATTAGATAGATCACCGGTCGAGTCCGTCGGATTTCTGTGACGGGTTCTACTTTGTCGGATCCAACCTGCTCGCTCGGTCGCCGTGAACTCTATCAGATCATCGTCTAATAAATCCTCAGAGGCGGCAGAATCTGTGCCCGACTCGTTCGTTGGATCGTATTCTTCGTCTTCTTCATCAGAATCGTCATTAAGTTTTTCGGCTTCGTCTTCAGGTTGTACGGCTTCATCCGTCCGCACCTGGTTGAATCTCCCGCATATTTCATTCAGATTCCATGCGGATTCGTCCAACGGTTGCCCATCCCATGAAAAGTATTGTGTTGGAGGCGCGCTTTCGCGACCATGATACGACGTCTCATACTGACTAGATTGTGCTTCATCATCTCCGTATCCCGAAGCCTGGGCAAAATTAAAAGTAGGGATGTACGCTTCTTCGATCGGGTCGTTGTTGTGCTCAACGTACACCATGGGATATTCGGCAGTTTCCAACAAGCCTTGCACATCATCGTCGTCAGTCAAGCCACATTTCGTCTCCCTTCCAAATCGATTGGTCGCCAAATAATACAATTGATAGTTCGGGCTCAACGAATGCGTTGTCATTACATTGTTGATGCTGTATATCAGGCTCGCAACTGTTTCATTTAAGAGGGGAAGGACCTCCGTAGCCCCGCCAACATAGTATATACCATCGACGACTCTGTTGTATCTCACATATATGTATCTCACGAATTCCATCTATAAAACCACATAAAATATAGTATTAAAATACGCTTAAAAAGTTCAAAACATCACAATAAGCACGAAAAATGAAGTATCCGCCAGAATATTGTTATCCGTCACCAGTAGCCGCTGACCTTGTGGGGTCGGCGGCTATTGTCGTCGTCTAATGAAATTCTGGCGGATACTTCATTTTTTTTGTTCAAAACATTCAATTATATTAGAAACAGGTTTAATATTTCCTTAACATGCTTTTAAATTTCAGATAATAAATAAATTCATTAAAATAACGTAAAACATGCTCTCAACGTTAAAACCAACATACGATTAAACATGCAAACTATAATTTATACAAACAATACAGGAGAATCACCTTTTCGGGCTGAAATTCAATACAAATTGCCTGCTCTCGCACAAAACCACTCAAATCTTTAGGGTATATATTCTTAAATTTCTTTTCTGAAATTCAGGGTGAGTATTTCAATTTGTGTTTTGGTCATTCACAAATGCAGCCTTATAAGGACTAAACTTGATTCCTTAGAACAAGTTCACGTGAAGTGTAGTGTTCATTCAATACGGCTTCAATCTATTATTGCATGCCACCTCACGCATGCATAAAATTAGCATTAATGCCCCACTACAACCAAAATTTTTGCAGAGTCACCTTCTCAGTATGTACTTTAAATTTTTTACTAAAAAATTAACAAAAAAAAACAACAAATACAAAAGAGGAATGCGTATGTTATATTGAAACATTCATAACAAGCCGAAAAATTAAAAATTATACATATTTTGACACAAAACAATATTTTCTGCCTAACAGACTCAATACCCGCCAGAAAATCGTTCAACGGAGCCAGTAGCCGCCATATCTTTTTGTACGCGGCTACTGATGGCGAAAAACAATTTTATGGCGGGTACTTTACTTTTTGGCTATACAATATTATTTCATTTCCGAATATATGAATTTCCAAATAATTGGTATATAATTTCTTATTATTTTATGTGCAAGTCTATTATTTTATGTGCAATCAAATCATGCATAAAGTGAGTGTTATTACCCCCACTATAATCCAAATTTTGGCAGATTCACTATCTCTCATATTTCTCATCCATGTGTACTTCTTGTACTGTAAATATTTCACTATCTCTCATATTTCCCCTTGTAAAATTAAATAAAAATCTAAAAATAACGGTGCATATGTAACAATAAAAATTCAAGAAGGATAAAAATTCACAATCATGTTAATTATGAACTATTTTTTTTTGAAGCGAATAACACAAGTACCCGCCAGTAATTCGTAGCCGCCGGTCACAAAAGTGAGCGGCTACTGCGGCCGGATACGAATTACTGACGGGTACGTGGTTCATTGGTTTCAAAAAAAAAATTGGCTTAAGAATTGACATAATCGTGATTTTTTTGGCCTTCGTATTAATGTTTGTAACACACAAACGTCCCCTAATTTATTCAAAATTTTCAAATATATTTAATCTTATAATGCATGAAAGTGACGTGAGTTGACATTGATTGTGTCTTTCTCACATTTTAACTACCCATCTTACACAACTCTTACACAAATTTCCATCATCATCAACTTTTACACAAAAAATCAAGCAAGTCATCACCATCAAGTACACTTTTCGGTCTTTGACTTATTGGGTGGGTATTTTTGTAAGACGTTTTATCAATGTGGGTAGATTCCCCTATTAACACTAATTTTAATTAGTTAAATTAATTTTAATTTTACAATCTAATTAATAATTTGTTGGAGTTTGATTAATTTTAAATTAAAGTTTGATTAATTATAAAGCATGATTAATTTTAAGTATGAATTTGTTAGAGATTTATTTATGTTAAATAATTTTGTTAAATGAAGTATGATTAATTGAATTTTAAGTATGCTAGTATGTGTTTATCATGAAATGGAATTTTAAGCATGATGATATTAAGCATGCTAGTATGTGATTATTTATCATGAATTTTAAGCATGATTAATTTCAAGTATGATTAATTGAATTTTAAGTATGCTAGTATGTGATTATTTATCATGAATTTTAAGCATGATTAATTTCAAGTATGATTACATGAATTTTAAGTATGCTAGTATTTTGTTAATTGATAGTATTATATATTGTGGGATAGATTTAATCAATTTCTTAAGGATCTTCTCCCTTTGGGATAGAAATTGATTATTTCTTAAGGATCTTCTCCCAACAAATGATTGTTTTAAATTTTATTACTTTATTTTTTATTTCTTTATATGTATTGTGTTATTGCTTCGACATTGGGGGGCCGGGTAGACCTAGTATAGGCTTAGTAAATTAGGACCACTATGGTCACTATAGCTGCTGGTAGAGTCGAGCACTTGGTAGTTAGGATAGTGGGGTTATGCTGTCGAAATTTCGTTTGATTCAAGTAATTTATGATATTTTATTTATTTTTTTCAATTAGAATTTGCAAGAATGAGTGATAATCGCATATGGATGTATGCGAGATACAATGATCGTTCTGCATTTGAAACGGGGCTGGAGAGTTTCCTTGATTATGCGATAAATCAAACGGCGTATACAGGTGGGGTAGGTAACATTAGGTGCCCGTGTAAGAAGTGTAACAATGAAGCCTTTTTATCTGTACCTACAGTCAGAAAACATGTTACTAGGCGTGGATTTATCCACAATTACACAACTTGGGTTTATCACGGGGAAGCACCGATGTGTATGGCGACAGAACATGCTGGACCTAGTAATTACCAAGTAATGGATGAGGATGATGGGTCATATAATAACTACGAAAGGATGATGCATGATCATGCTGGATCTAGTAATTATCAAGATGTGTCAAATCTGGAGGAGCCACCCAATCCTGATGCTCAACAGATTTACGACATGTTGAACGCGGCCGATAATCCATTGTACCCAGGCTGTGACACTTACTCACAGTTATTCTGGATGACTCAATTCATGAGCATAAAGGCTGAAAGTCATATGTCAGAGAGAACTTACAATCAGTTGTCTTCGATGTTTCAAAATGCTTTACCGAAGGATAACAACTGTCCAGAAGACTTCTATAGTACGAAGAGAAATCTGCGCGGTTTGGGTTTGCCCGTGGAAAAGATCGATTGTTGTGTTAATAATTATATGTTGTATTGGGGGGAAACTAGTGAGCTACATAGTTGTATGTTATGTGACCAATCACGATATAAGGAGAATTTGCGTGCATCTGGAAGTCGTCGAAAGAAACAGGTGCCCGCCAAACAGATGCACTACTTTCCTTTGACGCCCCGACTGCAGAGGTTGTTTGCATCTGCAGCAACAGCCGAGAATATGCGTTGGCATGCGACTTCAACAGACGATGGGGTTATGCGCCACCCGGCAGACTCTCCAGCTTGTAAACACTTGAATTCAGTTTATCCTGAATTTGCTCAAGAGACCAGAAATGTGAGATTAGGTCTATCTACAGATGGTTTTGCCCCCTTTGCACAATCAGGATGTCAATATTCTTCTTGGCCGGTCATTGTCACACCATATAACTTGCCTCCATGGTTGTGCATGAAAGAACAATTCATGTTCCTCACAGTTCTCGTACCTGGGCCATCTAATCCAAAGATGAAGTTGGACGTATTCTTGCAGCCACTGATACAAGAGTTGAAATATTTGTGGGACGTAGGTGCGAACACTTATGACGTATCTGTGAAGCAAAATTTTCACATGCGGACAACTCTTATTTTGGACTATGTTGTCTGGGTGGGGTACAGCTGGGAGATTGGCATGTCCACATTATATGGAGAATACAGAAGCTGTCACAGCCCAAAACCGTTTAGTTCCTTTGCAAATTTTATTTGAAAAATATTATAGTTTCAAGTTATTAATATATATATATATTAGTCGAGTTTGTGATAAATCTAATCGCGTCCCTAGTTAGATGAATAAATTTTAGATTATTACTTTATAAAAGTTTTAGGCTCAAAGATTGGGCTATGAACAAGTACATGCATGAATTCTTTGTTATTGGGCTTTTATTTCTTTATAGATTAATTTCTTTTGGGCCATATTTATTTGGTTGGGCTCGAATAATATATAAGCCCATTACATTTTATGATATGATCGAAAATTTCTCTTAATTTTATAGAATTTCAGTATCATTTTCAGCCACAAATTTTGATTCTTCCGGTTTAAGTTTCCTCCTCAGCCATTCAATTTTCTTTCTCAATCTTGTGAAATACAAAATCTTTCTATTAATTTTAGACTCCACCGCCTCATTTTAGCTTATTAAGCTCCTTCACTTTCTGAAAGCAAATCGAAACCCCAGCTACTGATTTCTTGTCTGTTCTCTTCACTCGAGTGGTAAAATTTAAATTTATGTGCAAAGATTATGTAAATTCTATTCCAGTATTTCTTTCAATTCTTGCCAAAACCAGCCGTTCTTCAAATCCAAAACATGCATACACATCATCAAATCTATTATCTATTTTTCATAAGAAATCAAATAGAATAAATATTATAATTACATGGAAAAGGAAATAGATAGAGGAAAAGGGGGGAAATCGAGTGTATGACTGCTTGACAGCCGGAGAGGTGAAGGGGGAGCTGGCTAGTAGGCGTCGCCGGGCGCTGCCGCGCCACGGCGGTCGGCGAAGATGGGCGGAGAGGCGGCGACAGCGGTTGGGCGACACCAGATCTAGAAAAGGGGAGGCGGCGGCTGGGCTGTGCTGCTGTCAACGCGGAGGCGGCGATGGTGGCAGCTGCCGTCGACCAGAAGAGGGAGAGATGAGAGGAGTGGTAGGCACTGACAAGGCGGCGGGAGTCACCGGGGAAGGGAGATGGTCGCGGCAAGGCGCGGCGAGGAGAAGGGCAGAGGGGGCGAGAGATGAGGAAGAGGGAGAGGGAGAGATGAGGGAGAGAGATTAAGGAGAGGACAGGGGGAGGCAGAGTCGCCGGCCTCCGGCGGCGGCGTGTCGTCTGGTGGCGGCGGCAGGAGGCCGAGAAGGGAGAGGGGTGAGGGGAGAGCGGCTGAGAGAGAGGGAGTGAGGAGGCTGCGTGAGTTTGTGAAGTGAGGTGTGTGTGTGAGGGTTTTAATTTAGAGTGAAGGGAAGAGTGGGCTTGGGTTGGGCCTAGGTTGATCTATTAATAAACTCATACACATATTTAAGTGTTTTGAGTCCAAATTTTATATATCATTTGGACTTCATATTTTAATTTTCATTATTAAGTAGAACTTGATTTTATTAAATCCCAACTCAAATTTTAATAAGAGCATGCATTTTATTATTTGATTCATTAGACCAACTATTTCCAAATGATTTTATGAAAATAAATTCTTAAGATTTAAACTACTATTATTATTATTTTAAAGTTCAATTAGGTCCTTATATTTTATTATTTGAATTTATCTGACTAGGTGCGGCGCGACTAGGACGTGAACTTTAAATTCCTGCAGTTAAATTTCAAGTTGAAGTTCAAGTTCAAAATTCAGGTGTGGGATTTATTTCAGTACATGCTGTGGTTAATCTTTGTCCATTTTAATATTATGTGTTTACCATATGTGAGTTGCATTAAATTATATCGCTAGGGGCCCGTTGAATGGGTCCAGGATGGAAAGATCCTTGGTATGCCACAATGCGATATTATGTTAAAGTTATGGTTGCAACCAGTCGCCAGGGGCCGGCTAAATCGGTCCAGGACGGAAAGGTCCTTGGTATGCCACCGTGCGACTTTCAGTTACGAATGTATTGATCATATGTGATTCTCATTTTATTAACGTGGACAATGATTGCATGTTCCCACACTAAGTGTACCCTGTATGCTCATCCCATACTTAACATTTTCAGGTTTTAAAGGCCGGAGGCGCGTGGAAGGTCGAATGGCGAGTCAAATGTTTTTAATTTAGCTATAGTTAAAATGTTATTTTGAGTAAAGTATGTTTAAATAAAAATTTATTTCACTATTTTCTCATTAAATATTTATTTATATTCATAGTTTTTCCGCGTGCGTTTTCATTTAAAATTAAAATGGATTTGGGTGTCACAGAAGCTTTCACTCTAACGAAGAGTGGAAAACAATCGTGGTTTGACAATCATCGGAAGTTCTTACCTCGTAACCGTGTGTTTAGAAGAAATAGAACATCATTCTTGAAGAATAAGACTTGCAATGTGTATGCACCAGAACAGAGATCGGGGACAGAAATCTTGAATCAAATAGAGCAGTTGGGCTTCGTGAAGGTTACAGAAGACTTTGATGGGAGAAACGCTCTGATTTATGCTTAATTGTTCTAATTTTGGGGGTTTACATGCGCATATTTTAAGTTAAATCTTCTGGAAATTGGTGCGTTTTATGGTTTGTTTTATGCTTTGCAGGAGATTTAGGTCTTACAGATGGAAGAGTGCGATTTTGGAGATTTTGGGGGTAAGAATGGTGTTTTTAGGCACACTTTGTTATGCATAGCTGAACTTCTCTATAAAGGCCCGTGCCAGAGTAGAGAAGCCCGCTTCAGAGTAGAGGAGTGCGCTCCAGAAGTCGTCAGCGAAATCCGCTCAAGCCAGAGAAATGAGAAAGCCAGAACGGAGAGCCAGAGCAGCGAAATGAGAAAAACGCCAGAGGAATCGAGGCGAGCGCGGAAACGCCAGAGGAATCGAAGCGAGCGAGGAAGCGCCAGAGAAATCACTTCGCTACTGGAAACATAAGTGTCAGAGGAATCGCTATGCCAGAGAAATCACCATTTCTCTGGAGTCAGAGAAATCACCATTTCTCTGGAGTCAGCGAAATCAAGAAGCCAGTGTAGCCAAGTCATCACCAGAGGAGTCAAGAGTCAGAGCAGAGGAGATAGAAGTCCATTACAGCGGAATCGAGAAGCCAGAGCGGAAACCATTCCGCTGGCGACCCATTCCGCTGGCGATAGCCAGAGCGGAAGCCATTCCGCTGGCGAGAGCCCCGAATTCAGCCAGGGAGGAGATTATTTCCGGGGCGCGCGTCACAGCTGGAGAGTTGCCTTATTTTGCACGATTCTATTGCCTTTAGAGTTCTGCTTTGCATGGCAACTTTCATGGTGATCCAGAAGGATTTGAAGTCTATAAATAGGGCCATACTTTTCATTGTAAAATATCAATCCCTTGCCCTAGTTTTAGACGCCATCTTTGCGATCTGTTGGCATCCGAAGCTTAGGATTTACTTGCTTTCATAGTTTTTCATAGTTTCGAGTTTACATTGTTTTAAGTTAGATTTCAATTCAGTTTTTAGTTTATCCTTGGATTGTGATTGAGTGACACAATTGCACGTTCAAGGATTTTACGGTATTTCGTATTTCAATTCAATTTATTTTCGTTTAATCATGCTCATGTTTTTCATTCATGTTTATGCTTTCGTTTTAATTATGCAATTTAAATTATGCACTTTAGTTTACGCCTAGATTAGAAGTCTTTAAATTTACAAGTATTTAATTTCATAAGTAGGTTTAATTTAAGTTCTTTAAAATCTTGCATAGGGTTTAATAGTTCAATTCGCCTAGTTTAATTTTAAGTTCGGTTTTTACTTAAGTTTTTAATTCCAAGTTTTAGTTTAATAATCAAACTCTTTACTGCTTTCTTTTATTGCTTTTTCCTACGATACTACTAAAAGCCCTTAATGACTTTCCTTGTGAGATCGACTTGAGTTAGCTTACACGTTACAATAGATCTCGTACTTTTGCGAGTCAATCTAGAGTAGTGTTTAGGTTGAGTCACGCTCAACTCGCAAAACATCAAAATATAGGGTGGAAGAAGAAAAGCATATTTTGGGATCTTCCCTATTGGAAGGATCTTTTGATTCGACATAATTTGGATGTCATGCGCATTGAAAAAAATGTGTTTGATAATGTGTTCAATACTGTCCTCAATGTGAAGGTGAAGACGAAAGATACAGAAAAGTATGGAAATAAATTCAAAATACAATTATCATGATAAAATACTAATGTTGTATATAAATTATATTGATTAAAAAAATTATATAATAATAATAATAATAAATTAATAAATAAATACTTTTGCGACATAAAAATAAAGACAAAAACGAGTTCGATCCGTAATTAACAGCATCTCATCGATACCATCTCGATATATTATAAGGTTATGAATATATATATGATTTTGTATATTGAATTAGACTTTAAATGAATTAATAGGTACTATATATATCAATAATACGAGTGTTCTGTACTGGTGACCATTCGAAATGAACTTCAAAGTTAAGCGTGCTTGACTTAGAGCACAACTAAGATGGGTGACCGACTGGGAAGTTCGCCTAACTTATAAATAAATAAATAAATAAATAATACTCCCTGTAGGCACACGAAATTTATAGGATATAAAAGAATATTGTAATTTTATATCTTTGTTTATTTTGGAATCTTATGAAATCCAAGATTAAATATGATACATTATTAATAAAGATCTTACCATATTTCAAAGATAGAGATCAATTTATTTGGCAGCAAGTCAAATCTAATATTGATATATATCAATATTCAAGAGCCAATAGGATCGTGCCATGTCAGCCCTAAGCCCATAATCATGTGGGCTCTGGCCCAAAGCTTGACTCTTCCTACAACTATAAATAGGGGTCCTCATATCAGTTTTAAACACACACAAATCATTTGAGAGCTCAAGCATTGAAGGAGTAATTCACTACAACGAAGTCATCTCCAACAATCAAGGCATTCTTTGTGGAAGCAACCCAAAAGCTCAAGTCAAATCCAACGCTCGATCCAGAAATAAGGCGTAGGCCCTCTGCATCAACGTTATAAAGCCCAAAGCTCAAGGTTCAAGGCGTTCTACAAGGAAGTCAACACGTTCTTCATCAAATTCATCAAAGTCAACATTTAATTCAGAAATAAGGTGGAAGTCCTCTGGATTGACGTCATCAAATACAAATTCAAGTTCAAGTCATCAAATCAAATCCAATGAGATCAAGAAGGCGAACTTCCCTCCAAAGATTTCAAGAAACATATCAAATTCAAATTCAAGTTCAAGTCATCAAATACAAATCCAAGGAGATCAAGAAGGCGTACTTCCCTCCAAAGATTTCAAGTAACATTTGAAGAGGATAATCAGATGATCAAGTGGAGATTCGCAACCCGCAACAAATTCATCTCAATCCATATATTTTGGATTTGTACACATTTTTTGTATTTCATTAAATTGAATACAATAAAATTTGTGTTTACAAATTTTGGCACGCCCGGTGGGACATCTCTACCTCTCATCTCTCATTTTCACCAACAGCAACTCAAGCAAATTCAAATGGAGAACAAAGCTTCAAGTGCTGCCCTAAACATCACTTTGGAGAACATTGGTGTTATCACTCGAGGCAAAGCTATGCAATTGGAGGAGATTTTCAAGCCTGCTTCAGCAATGGAAGAGCATTCAACCGCGAGCTACTATCTTGAAGCTCCTGTCATGGTGACAAACGCTTCTACTTTGGAGGAACAAGTTGCTAGCATAGCTAAGCTTCTTGAAAGCATGAACAAGCGTACATTGGAGCAAGACGCCAAGATCTCAAAGCTCATCTTAGAGAAATGAGAAGGAAGTCGAGTGAATGACGAAAAAGATGAAAAAAGCGATGATTCAGAGTCATTCGAGAAACACCATGAAGAAAAGACGCCTCCTAAGAACATCGAAGTCTCTGCCGATGGCTTCATTCACATCAATCAACTCAAAGACTTCATCATGGGAACGATCAAAGACAAGTTCGAAGGGACCTCGAAATCAGCATGGACGTATAGCAAGCCATATACTACAAGGATTGACTCCTTGAAGATGCCAATAGGCTACCAGCCTCCAAAGTTTCAACAATTTGATGGCAAAGGCAATCCAAAGCAACATGTGGCTCACTTTATGGAGACATGCGATGATGCGGGAACATATGGAGATTACTTGATGAAGCAATTTGTTCGTTCCTCTTGAAAGACAATGCATTTGATTGGTATGTCAACTTGGAGCCAAATTCCATCGATAGTTGGGGGCAAATGCAAAAGGAGTTCCTCAATCGCTTCTATAGCACTTGAAGAACAGTGAGCATAGTTGAGCTTACAAACTCAAAACAATGGAAAGAAGAGTCAGTCATCGACTACATCAACCGATGGAGGGACTTGAGCTTAAATTGTAAAGATCAACTATCTGAAGCTTCAGCAATCGAGATGTGCATTCAAGGCATGCATTGGAGCCTTCAATACATCTTAAAAGGAATTCGACCAAATACATTTGAAGAGTTGACTACTAGAGCTCATGACATGGAGTTAAGCATGATCGCAAATAAAGTTGATGATCTATACATGCAAATGTCAGACGACTTTCAAGAAAACGAAGAAGCAAGTTATGGGGGCAAATCTCTTGAAGAAATCCCAAATGAAGATGATGAAGAAATCCCAAGTGAAGATGATGAAGAAACTTCAAATGTAAGCACAAGCCAATCTTCAAGTTGAAATTCATAAAGTTAAATGCTCCATGGTAAGAGCCTAAACTATCAATTATGCTCCTTGAGAAGAGCCTAAACTATCAACGAAGCCCCCAAACATGAGCAAAAGGATCATTCAAGTTGAATACTCCTTGAGACGAGTATAAAATGTCTACAAATTCAAATTCAAGTGAAGACTCCTTGACACGAGTATAAAATATCAACAAATTCAAATTCAAGTGAAGACTCCTTGACACGAGTATAAAATGTCTACAAATTCAAGTTAAAGTGAAGACTCCTTGACACGAGTATAAAATGTCAACAAACTCAAATTCAAGTTGAAGACTCCTTGACATGAGTATAAAATGTCTACAAATTCAAATTCAAGTTGCATACTCCTTGACACGAGTATAAAATGTCTACAAATTCAAGTTAAAGTGAAGACTCCTTGACACGAGTATAAAATGTCAACAAACTCAAATTCAAGTTGAAGACTCCTTAACATGAGTATAAAATGTCTACAAATTTAAATTCAAGTTGCATACTCCTTGACACGAGTATAAAATGTCTACAAATTCAAATTCAAGTAAAGACTCCTTGACACGAGTATAAAATATCTACAAATTCAAGTGAAGACTCCTTAACACGAGTATAAAATGTCTACAAATTCAAGTTGAAGAATCCTTGATACGAGCATAAACTATCGTAATTCAAATTGAAAAACTCTTGAATATGAGTATAAACTATTCACAAATTTGAATCCAAGAACTCCTTGATATGAGTATAAACTATCTAATAATTCAAAACTGTCGAGACTCGTTCATTTTCACGACAAGTCGTCCATGAACAAGTCTCGAGGGGGCATTTGTAGGCACACAAAATTTATAGGATATAAAAGAATATTTTAATTTTATATCTTTGTTTATTTTGGAATCTTATGAAATCCAAGATTAAATATGATACATTATTAATAAAGATCTTACCATATTTCAAAGATAGAGATCAATTTCTTTGGCAGCAAGTCAAATCTAATATTGATATATATCAATATTCAAGAGCCAATAGGATCGTGCCACGTCAGCCCTAAGCCCATAATCATGTGGGCTCTGGCCCAAAGCTTGACTCTTCCTACAACTATAAATAGGGGTCCTCATATCAGTTCTAAACACACACAAATCATTTGAGAGCTCAAGCATTGAAAGAGTAATTCACTACAACGAAGTCATCTCCAACAATCAAGGCATTCTTTGTGGAAGCAACCCAAAAGCTCAAGTCAAATCCAACGCTCGATCCAGAAATAAGGCGTAGGCCCTCTGCATCAACGTTATAAAGCCCAAAGCTCAAGGTTCAAGGCGTTCTACAAGGAAGTCAACACGTTCTTCATCAAATTCATCAAAGTCAACATTTAATTCAGAAATAAGGTGGAAGTCCTCTGGATTGACGTCGTCAAATACAAATTCAAGTTCAAGTCATCAAATCAAATCTAAGGAGATCAAGAAGGCGAACTTCCCTCCAAAGATTTCAAGAAACATATCAAATTCAAATTCAAGTTCAAGTCATCAAATACAAATCCAAGGAGATCAAGAAGGCGTACTTCCCTCCAAAGATTTCAAGTAACATTTGAAGAGGATAATCAGAGGATCAAGTGGAGATTCTCAACCCACCCGCAACAAATTCATCTCAATCCATATATTTTGGATTTGTACATATTTTTTGTATTTCATTAAATTGAATACAATAAAATTTGTGTTTACAAATTTTGGCACGCCCAGTGGGACATCTCTACCTCTCATCTCTCATCTTCACCAACAGCAACTCAAGCAAATTCAAATGGAGAACAAAGCTTCAAGTGATAACACCAATGTTCTCCAAAGTGATGTTTAGGGCAGCACTTGAAGCTTTGTTCTCCATTTGAATTTGCTTGAGTTGCTATTGGTGAAGATGAGAGATGAGAGATGAGAGGTAGAGATGTCCCACTGGGCGTGCCAAAATTTGTAAACACAAATTTTATTGTATTCAATTTAATGAAATACAAAAAATGTGTACAAATCTAAAATATATGGATTGAGATGAATTTGTTGCGGGTTGCGAATCTCCACTTGATCCTCTGATTATCCTCTTCAAATGTTACTTGAAATCTTTGGAGGGAAGTACGCCTTCTTGATCTCCTTGGATTTGTATTTGATGACTTGAACTTGAATTTGAATTTGATATGTTTCTTGAAATCTTTGGAGGGAAGTTCGCCTTCTTGATCTCCTTGGATTTGATTTGATGACTTGAACTTGAATTTGTATTTGATGACGTCAATCCAGAGGACTTCCACCTTATTTCTGAATTAAATGTTGACTTTGATGAATTTGATGAAGAACGTGTTGACTTCCTTGTAGAACGCCTTGAACCTTGAGCTTTGGAGTTTATAACGTTGATGCAGAGGGCCTACGCCTTATTTCTGGATCGAGCATTGGATTTGACTTGAGCTTTTGGGTTGCTTCCACAAAGAATGCCTTGATTGTTGGAGATGACTTCGTTGTAGTGAAGTACTCCTTCAATGCTTGAGCTCTCAAATGATTTGTGTGTGTTTAGAACTGATATGAGGACCCCTATTTATAGTTGTAGAAAGAGTCAAGCATTGGGCCAGAGCCCACATGATTATGGGCTTAGGGCTGACGTGGCAGGATCCTATTGGCTCTTGAATATTGATATATATCAATATTAGATTTGACTTGCTGCCAAAGAAATTGATCTCTATCTTTGAAATATGGTAAGATCTTTATTAATAATGTATCATATTTAATCTTGGATTTCATAAGATTCCAAAATAAACAAAGATATAAAATTAAAATATTCTTTTATAGCCTATAAATTTCGTGCCTACAAATGCCCCCTCGAGACTTGTTCATGGACGACTTGTCGTGAAAATGAACGAGTCTCGACAGTTTTGAATTATTAGATAGTTTATACTCATATCAAGGAGTTCTTGGATTCAAATTTGTGAATAGTTTATACTCATATTCAAGAGTTTTTCAATTTGAATTACGATAATTTATGCTCGTATCAAGGATTCTTCAACTTGAATTTGTAGACATTTTATACTCGTGTCAAGGAGTCTTCACTTGAATTTGTAGATATTTTATACTCGTGTCAAGGAGTCTTCACTTGAATTTTAATTTGTAGACATTTTATACTCGTGTCAAGGAGTATGCAACTTGAATTTGAATTTGTAGACATTTTATACTCATGTCAAGGAGTATTCAACTTGAATTTGAGTTTGTTGACATTTTATACTCGTGTCAAGGAGTCTTCACTTTAACTTGAATTTGTAGACATTTTATACTCGTGTCAAGGAGTATGCAACTTGAATTTGAATTTGTAGACATTTTATACTCATGTCAAGGAGTCTTCAACTTGAATTTGAGTTTGTTGACATTTTATACTCGTGTCAAGGAGTCTTCACTTTAACTTGAATTTGTAGACATTTTATACTCGTGTCAAGGAGTTTTCACTTGAATTTGAATTTGTTGACATTTTATACTCGTGTCAAGGAGTCTTCACTTGAATTTGAATTTGTAGACATTTTATACTCGTGTCAAGGAGTATTCAACTTGAATGATCCTTTTGCTCATGTTTGGGGGCTTCATTGATAGTTTAGGCTCTTCTCAAGGAGCATAATTGATAGTTTAGGCTCTTACCAAGGAGCATTTTGACTTTATGAATTTCAACTTGAAGATTGACTTGTGCTTACATTTGAAGTTTCTTCATCATCTTCAGTTGGGATTTCTTCATCATCTTCATTTGGGATTTCTTCAAGAGATTTGCCCCTATAACTTGCTTCTTAGTTTTCTTGATAGTCGTCTGACATTTGCATGTGTAGATCATCAACTTTATTTGCGATCATGCTTAACTCCATGTCACGAGCTCTAGTAGTCAACTCTTCAAATGTATTTGGTCGAATTCCTTTTAAGATGTATTGAAGGCTCCAATGCATGCCTTGAATGCACATCTCGATTGCTGAAGCTTCAGATAGTTGATCTTTACAATTTAAGCTCAAGTCCCTCCATCGGTTGATGTAGTCGATGACTGACTCTTCTTTCCATTGTTTTGAGTTTGTAAGCTCAACTATGCTCACTGTTCTTCGAGTGCTATAGAAGCGATTGAGGAACTCCTTTTGCATTTGCCCCCAACTATCGATGGAATTTGGCTCCAAGTTGACATACCAATCAAATGCATTGTCTTTCAAGGAACGAACAAATTGCTTCACCAAGTAATCTCCATATGTTCCCGCATCATTACATGTCTCCATAAAGTGAGCCACATGTTGCTTTGGATTGCCTTTGCCATCAAATTGTTGAAACTTTGGAGGCTGGTAGCCTATTGGCATCTTCAAGGAGTCAATCCTTGTAGTATATGGCTTGCTATACGTCCATGCTGATTTCGAGGTCCCTTCGAACTTGTCTTTGACCGTTCCCATGATGAAGTCTTTGAGTTGATTGATGTGAATGAAGCCATCGGCAGAGACTTCGATGTTCTTAGGAGGCGTCTTTTCTTCATGGTGTTTCTCGAATGACTCTGAATCATCGCTTTTTTCATCTTTTTCGTCATTCACTCGACTTCCTTCTCCTTTCTCTAAGATGAGCTTTGAGATCTTGGCGTCTTGCTCCAATGTACGCTTGTTCATGCTTTCAAGAAGCTTAGCTATGCTAGCAACTTGTTCCTCCAAAGTAGAAGCGTTTGTCACCATGACAGGAGCTTCAAGATAGTAGCTCGCGGTTGAATGCTCTTCCATTGCTGAAGCAGGCTTGAAAATCTCCTCCAATTGCATAGCTTTGCCTCGAGTGATAACACCAATGTTCTCCAAAGTGATGTTTAGGGCAGCACTTGAAGCTTTGTTCTCCATTTGAATTTGCTTGAGTTGCTGTTGGTGAAAATGAGAGATGAGAGGTAGAGATGTCCCACCGGGCGTGCCAAAATTTGTAAACACAAATTTTATTGTATTCAATTTAATGAAATACAAAAAATGTGTACAAATCCAAAATATATGGATTGAGATGAATTTGTTGCGGGTTGCGAATCTCCACTTGATCATCTGATTATCCTCTTCAAATGTTACTTGAAATCTTTGGAGGGAAGTACGCCTTCTTGATCTCCTTGGATTTGTATTTGATGACTTGAACTTGAATTTGAATTTGATATGTTTCTTGAAATCTTTGGAGAGAAGTTCACCTTCTTGATCTCCTTGGATTTGATTTGATGACTTGAACTTGAATTTGTATTTGATGACGTCAATCCAGAGGACTTCCACCTTATTTCTGAATTAAATGTTGACTTTGATGAATTTGATGAAGAACGTATTGACTTCCTTGTAGAACGCCTTGAACCTTGAGCTTTGGGCTTTATAACGTTGATGCAGAGGGCCTACGCCTTATTTCTGGATCGAGCGTTGGATTTGACTTGAGCTTTTGGGTTGCTTCCACAAAGAATGCCTTGATTGTTGGAGATGACTTCGTTGTAGTGAATTACTCCTTCAATGCTTAAGCTCTCAAATGATTTGTGTGTGTTTAGAACTGATATGAGGACCCCTATTTATAGTTGTAGGAAGAGTCAAGCTTTGGGCCAGAGCCCACATGATTATGGGCTTAGGGCTGACGTGGCATGATCCTATTGGCTCTTGAATATTGATATATATCAATATTAGATTTGACTTGCTGCCAAAGAAATTGATCTCTATCTTTGAAATATGGTAAGATCTTTATTAATAATGTATCATATTTAATCTTGGATTTCATAAGATTCCAAAATAAACAAAGATATAAAATTAAAATATTCTTTTATATCTTATAAATTTCGTGTGCCTACAGTAATAATTAATTAATTAATTAAATTACAAAAAAAATTACCGGCGGCATTATGCCTAGTGTTGCCAAGGGCCGACCGGAACCGGCGGTTCGACCCTGAACCGGCCCGCCGGTCAACGGTCAGGGCCGAACCGCCAGTTATCCGGGCCGGTTAAGGTTCATAGGGTTGTCAACCCTGAACCGCCGGTCCGGCCCTGAACCGCCGGGCCCGACCAATTTTTTTTTTTTTTAATTTTATATTCAAATCCTAATAATTTTAACTAAATGTAGTTTCACTATTTATAGTGTACTACACATGGTAGAAAATCCTACATTTTTCAATGTGGGATAATGTAACTTCACTATTTATAGTGTACCACACATGGTAGAGAATCCTACATTTTTCAATGTGGGATAATGTAGCTTCACTATCTATAATGTACTACGCATTATAAAGAATCCTACATTTTTCAATGTGGGATCACTCAACCTAACTTATAAATATATAACTTATATTCATGTAATAACTTATAACTTCTAAATATATAACTTATAAATATGTAACTTATAACTTATAAGGTCTAGGGATCAATTAGTTAGTATTAGTTAGTTTACTTATTCAATTTTAAAGATTATGTAATTTGTATCCTTGTAATATTCTTTTGGTACGTGGAATAAATTCAATAAAGATATCTATTTTTATGAATTCATTTGAATTTTTGGTTCTCAATGTGTTAATTATTTTTCCTTTATTTTATTTCAATTCAATTCTCATGTAATATATTATAACTTATAACTTATAAATATATAACTTATAATTTATAAATATATAACTTATAACTTAGAAATATACCTGGCACCATCAATTGACATATGTATGCCTTTGATAACGTGCCTTAGTTATATACTTATATCAAACATTTGAAAACATATATTTTTTGTAATAGAGAGTCAATTGATTAATTTTATGTTACTTTTCATCGTTGATTCTTGACTCCCTTTTATGAACACTCTATAGAAAAATTAATTAATCATTAATTGAGGGCCTAAAAAAATATTAATTGATTTTGATTACTAATATTTTTTTGAGGGCCTAAAAAAATATTAAAATTATCCCACATTGAAAAATGTAGGATTCTCTACAATGTGTAGTACACTATAAATAGGAAGCTACATTAAGTTGAAATTATCCCACATTGAAAAATGTAGGATTCTCTACAATGTGTAGTACACTATAAATAGTATAGTGAAGCTACATTAAGTTGAAATTATCCCACATTGAAAAATGTAGGATTCTCTACAATGTGCAGTACACTATAAATAGTATAGTGAAGCTACATTAAGTTGAAATTATCCCACATTCAAAAATGTAGGATTCTCTACAATGTGTAGTACACTATAAATAGAGAACCTACATTTGATTAAAATTAAAATATTATTTAAGTTGAGTAATTTCAAAAATTTTCAAAAAAAAAAAAAACAGAAGAAGAGGAGAAGCCCGAGAACCGCCGGTTTTGGGCTCGGAACCGCCGGTTTTGGGCCCGGCCCGGAACCGCCGGTTCAGGGTCCAAAAACCGGCCCTTCAAATTTTAGGCGGGCCGGTTCAGGTTCACGAATTTTTCGAACCTGAACCGCCGGTTCGGGCCCCGAACCGGCGGTTCCTGAACCGGCGGCAGCCCTAATTATGCCGCCGGCAATTAGCGGCGGCATTTTACCGCCGGTAAGGAGAATAATCTCCGGTGATATTCACCGCCGCCGTCCGGTGAATATTACCGGCGGCAAAGTCATCGCCGGTAATTACCGGCGGCATATTGCCGCCGGTAATTTGCCGGTATATCTCCACCGTTCGCCGAGGAAATATAACGGTGGGACCTACCGCCGTTAATTACCGGCGGCGTGTTTTGCCGCCGGTAATTGTGTTACCGACGAGAAAATTACCGGCGGTGGCTGTTCCAGCGATGGAGGGCTCCTCGTCGTAGATTCGAGATTCCTCCATTCGGTATCTGACGTGGTAGATCTCTCTTTTGAGAACCAGCTCCTCCACCTCAAATCTCGTTTCTAAGGTCATGTTGGGTACTTGGGCGTTCAGACAGTCTGTCTTTCCGTGGATGCGCAAAGGCACGATGAAGTTGTTGTTGCCTGCGTTCCGAAGCGCAATGGTGTTGTCGTCAATTTTGACAGGCCAAAACAAGGTGTCAGCGTGGGTGTCGTTGTTGTCGGCCCATATCCAATTGGGACTGCGTCTCCAGAACCTATCGAAATGAAGGGAGTTTATGCGGACATGTCCGTCCAGCATGGTGTGCACCTCGAACCCCGTTTCCTGGGCGTTGGGGTCGTCCGCATACAGCTGCTGGTACGGAAAATTCTGGACCGTCAAGCCTCTCACATACCTGCAAGCAAGCAATTTTAATTAAGGTAAGGCCGATGATGATGATGATTAGAAGAATGGAGGGAAGAAATAGTAGGTACCTGCCATCGTGTCCCTTGAAAGCGACATGCCTGGAAGTGAGGAGTGCCTCCAGTGCCACCTTGGAGGAGAAAATGAATTGGGGGAATGCCGTGACCCACGACATCAATGCGGCGGTTGGTTGAGGGCGAGGTTGGTGGAGCCGGGCGTGATTATGGGCTGGAAGAGCGTGTTGGACAAATCTTCCTCAGGCTGGTCGGCGACTGCGATGATTTGCATGGCGTTGTTGGTGTGGACGAAGCGGAAGTGAACGTAGCGGGAGTCGCTTTTGGCCTGCTCTACTTGGATCTGCGCCAGTGGGCTGAAAATGTTGACTTCGGTGGCGCCTGTGAAGTTCCAGCCCCTTGAAGTGCGACACGTACCGCTGTTGGACGCTTGCCCTCACCACGATGAAATTTGGAAGCTCCGCCGCCATTGCTGCTACTACTGCTGTTTTTTTCTTAAGCAGATGCTGTTACACTTCTCTTCTTCTCCGCTCTCTCATTTATAGATCATCATAAACCAAACACAAAAAAAAAAAAAAAAAAAAAACTATTTTCCTACCGACGCATGCAATTATTGTGGGCCACCAAAGTCACGGTTTTGGCACGTGGATATGGATATCATAAAAACAACAAAAAAAGATCTATTATTCAACAAAGAAATTAGAGAAAGCTTACAATTATGGAAAACTAGCATGTAATAAGTAGTACTCGTCCAGTTTTGATGAGTATTGGTGAATCCAGTGGTATAATAGGATTACAATTGTACCCAAAAAAATATACTAGTATATGTAAATATCATAAAATTAATTATTTTTATTTTTTTATTACTAAGAAAAAGTTACTTCATTTTTTTAAAATCATAATACCTCTACATATATATATATATATATATATATAGGATTAGGTTCAAGTGAAAATTCTGTCTTTCGGTGAAAACTAAATCCTATGAACAAACACATAAAATACGTGAATAAGAAATAATCAAGTTGCGAACAATTGTAATACATAAAATACATGAACAAGAGATGGTTGAATCTTGTATATATATTATATTTAATTGTTCACGATTTAACTATCTCTTGTTCACGTATTTTATGTGTTTGTTCATAAGATTTAGTTTTCACCTGATCCTTTACCTCTCTCTCTATATATATATATATATGGTTGGGTTCTCATAGAACCATTGCTTAACCTAATACGTAGGACCAAATCTTGACCACACATTTGGGACATGTGGCGCATCAAAATTGTGACACGTGGCAAGGAGCTTCCAAGACATTCTAAAGCAAAATCTGCAGAGGGGTAAAATCGAAATATATATTTTTCGAAATTAAAAATAAAAAAAACTATATATTTTCTTTAGATTTTCTCAAAACATACATATTTTAGATGCATAAAATTTCACACAAAAATGCATTTCATTTTACAAATTCTAGTATTTTCGCCACCCACCCCACACCACCACCCTCTAAAAACTGACATGTTTTACATGCATATAATTTCACACAAAAATGCATAACTTTGAACAGAAAAATACACTCACCAAGCCAAAAAAAGATTATTTATTTTATTTTTTCACAAACTTGATTTTTTTGACCGCTGACCCATCCCCCACCAGCCCCCAAGCCAAAATTTTTAATTTTTTTTATGTTTTAGATTTGTGAAAAAAATTAGATTTGTAAGGGAAGGGTGGGGTGGGGTGGGCAGCGGTCAAAAAAACAAATTTGTGAAAAATAAATGGCTTAAGGGGGTGGGGGTGGGGGAGGGGCTGGTGGGGGGCAGCGGTAAAAAAATTGTGAAAAAAATAAAAAATAATCTTTTTTTGGCTTGGGGGTGGGGGTTGGGGATGGTGCAGCGTGGGGTGGCAAAAATACTAGATTTGTCAAAATGAAATGCATTTTTTGTATAATTTAATGCATTTTTATGTAAAACTTTATGCATTTTTAATATGATTTTATATGCATGTGAAACATGTCTATTTATTTTTTTTTGGGGGGGGGGGGGGGGGGGGGTGGGGTGGCAAAAATACTACTCCCTCCGTCCGCCAAAAGTATTCCACTTTGGCTGGGCACGGAGTTTAATAAAATTGGAGATGATGTTGATGTAGTGGAGAAATGGTTCCACCACTTTATGAGATGTTTGGTTGAGATTGAATTTGGGGTGAGTTTTTTTGTAAATAAAAAGTGTTTGTAAGGATAAAATATAAATGTGGATGGTGGGACCATGACTTAAAAAGGAAAGTGGAATACTTTTTGCGGACGCCAAATATAGTAATTGTGGAATACTTTTAGCGGACGGAGGGAGTACTAAATTTGTAAAAATAAAATGCATTATTCTGTTCAAAGGTATGTATTTTTTGTGTCAAGCTTTGTGCATTTTTATGTGATATTATATGCATGTAAAATATGTCTATTTTTAGAAAATCTAATTTTTTTTTATTTTTTTATTTTTAATTCCGAAAGATATATTCCAATTTTACTCCTCTGCAGATTTTGCCTTGAAATGCCTTGAAAGCTCTTTGCCACGTGTCACAATCTTGATGCGCCACATGTCCCAAATGTGTGGTCAACATTGGGTCTTACTGTGACACCCAAATCCAATTTAATTTTAAATGAAAACGCATGCGGAAAAATCATGACTATAAATTAATATTTAATGTGAAAATAAAGAAATAAATATCTTATTTTAAAATACTTTACTCAACATAACATCTTTAAGTAAAACTAAATACAAAATATTTGACTCGCCATTCGACCTTCCACGTGCCTCCGACCTTTAAAACCTGAAAATTTTAAATATGGGATGAGCATACAAAGTACACTCAGTGTGGGAACATGCAATAATTGTCCACGTTAATAAAATGGTAACACATATGATCATAACATTTCATAACATTTGCTCGCACGGTGGCATACCAAGGACCTTTCCATCCTGGACTCATTCAACGGGCCCCTGGCAATAATTAAATGGTTGCAACCTTAACTTTTACATTTGAAAATGTGCTTGTCCATCAACATAAAAATTGAAATTTCGACAAACAATATTGAATTGGGAAAACCCTAATAATTTGTATCATAATACCGATTGATTTAATTTTAGTTTATATTTTTTTGTGAAACGCGAATCAATCGTCTTATTGTAGATTTGTTTATACCTTTGAAAGCGCGGAAACATGTATATACAAACTCTTTTTGTTCGTAGGTCACAAACTCCAATAGGGAAACTTTAGTTAATTTGATTTTAAAATATGGTTAATGCCGTGAAAAACCATGAACTTTGGTGCGATTTTCAAATTTTCCATAAACTATTTTTTTTATCAAATTTTCCATGAACTTAAACACTCGAACAATTTTCCCATGATTTTCAAAAATCCCCAAATTGAATGTTGACATGGAATTTTTAAGTGACCTGAAAAGTGACATGGCGTCACCGGCGGTGAATCAAAACGACGTCGTTTAGTTAGGAGTAAAACGACGTCGTTTTGAATCCAAACCCCTCTCTCTCTCTCTCAGGTGGTGGCCGAGCTCGCCGGAGTGCAGATTTTTGCCGGAGTCTAAATGAAGCAAACTCTCCAGAGTCCAAACGAAGCAACCGAGTGCAGATTTTCGCTGGAGGGGCGGGTCTGGTGTGGTGGTGGGGGAAGGCAGCGGAGGGGCGGGCAGATGGCTGCGCCGCCGTTACAGCTTCTTCTCCAACGAAGCAAACTCGCCGCCGCTTCTCGACGCAATGATACTCCCATCTCTCGATCTCTCTCTTTTCTCAATTTCTCAATTCAGGAAAACACTCACACAATTTCTCAATGACAGAATTCGTGAAGTTATACATCCATCTCTCGATCTCTCTTCTCAATTTCTCAATTTAGGAGCACACCCATACAATAAATCCCTAATTTGGGAGAAGAGGATGGTAGATCCGATTTTTGAGGGGAGGGCAGCGGCGAATCTGGTGTGGTAGTGGGGGAAGGCAGTGGAAGGGCGGGCAGATGGCTGCACTGCCGTTAATGGTGGTGGAGGAGGGCAGCGGAGGGGGCGGCAGATCCGAGAGGTGGTTGGGGGAAGGCAACGGAGAGAGCGGCAGATCTGAGAGGTGGTTGGGGGAAGATGAAGGCGGTGGATCTGGTGTGGTGGTGGGGGAAGGTACGGCGGATCTGGTGATAGTGGTGGGGAAGGGCGATGAAGAGAGAGGTGTGGTGGTGGGGGAAGGCAGCGGAGGGGGCGGCAGATCTAAGAGCTGGTTGGGGGAAGGGCGATGGAGAAAGAGGTGTGGTGGTGGAGAAGGGCGGCGGGGCGGCGGCAGAGCTGACTAAGCCTTGCCAGAGTGCAGAGCTGCCGACTCTGCTCTGCCGACTCTGCTCTATCGACTCTGCTCTGCCAACTCAGCTCTGCCGACTCAGCTCTGGAGTGAAATATCAGCTCTGGCAATGCTACATCAGCTCGGTATTACCACGTAGGCGCCATGTTAGCTCGGTATTGCCACGTAGGTGCCAGCTAAGACCGGACCTTCACCGGAGGTAAAAATCGTGGAAAAATTGTTCAAGTGTTTAAGTTCATGAAAAATTTAATAAAAAAAATAGTTCATGGAAAGTTTAGAAATCGCACCAAAGTTCATGGTTTTTCATGGCATTAACCCTTTAAAATATTAGTGATTGCTATTCAAACTCATGATATTCCACTATAAACTTATGAATTTTACTAGTAAACGTTTTCTTGTAAATTTCTTTACTTCTTTGAGCGAGCGCAGACATATATATACATAATTGTACATTAATTAAATGTGATTGAATGTAGTAATAAAATATAAATTATTAAATTAAACTAAAATAGTATTTGTTAAAGTTTTTTTTACTGAATTTTCTTTATGAGGTTTTAGCAAAGCCGGTTCCTTAACCTGCTTTGTATGTGTTTCAAGGATTTTCTTTAGATTTTTCTTTTTTTTCTTTACTAAAATTTTCATTTAATACTCTCTCTGTCTCACTATAAGTGAGACTCTTTCTATTTTAGGTGTCCCATCATAAGTGAGATTATTTTTTTTTTTATGTAAAAGTTTTACTCTTTAAATATCTTTTCACTTTTTCATCTACATATAAAATATATATTTTTTTAATTCTCGTGCCTCAAAAAAGAGTTTCACTTGTAATGGAGCTAGTGGAGTAATAAATTAAACTAAAATACAAGAACAGGGCTAGACTGCCAAATCGAGGTTTTTGGGTCAAAGTAAGAATTTAGGTGCTGACATTTCAGTTAATAGGCCCACCAAATCTAGCTAATTTAAAGTTCCGCGCGAATTTGTGTTCCTAGTTTGCATCTTAATTAGTTGGCCACTTGAAATAGTGCAGTCACAAGGATGGTAAACGAATCAAATATTTTTATTCGATTCGGTATTTAATTTAAAATTATGATAATCATATTTAAAAAATATTAGATTTGAATTTTAATATAAATATTTGATTTGATTCGATTAATATTCAAATATAAATATAAAATTATGATATTCGATTCGATTCGATACTTAATTAAATATTTAAATATTATATATATGTGTGTGTGGTGTGGATGGACTAAAATAAATTATGAACTATTTTTCATCCTTAAATTGTAAAAGTTACCGTGGATTCATCACTTTATTGAATGAATTTAATTTTACGCAAATATTTAATTATATATATATGTATATATAAGAATTATAATATTATAAAAGAAATATAATAAAATAATTATGGTATTATATAATATTTGACAGTTTTGAAAATGAAAAATACAAATAATCATACTCCCTCCGTCCCATTACAAATGTTCCATTGCTTTTGGGCACAGAGATTAAGAAATGTATAGAAAGTAGAAAAAGTGGGTTGATGAAAATTGTTTAAAGTATAGGGAGAGAATATATTGCCAAAAAATGAATGAGACATTTGTAATGGCACGAGACATTTGTAATGGGACCGAGGGAGTAATATACATGCATTAAAGTCATTCTTCACAATTAAAAAAGTAAAACTTCATAATTTAAAAAATTGAAATTTTAAATTGAAGTCATTCTTCCACCACAAGTTTCGCATCTTAATTATGATTGTAAACTAATTAAATAATTTGTATTTGTTTCAATATTCGAATTTTGATATTCGTATTTGATAAATATTTGATTCGAAATATAAATATTCGATTTGATTTGATTTGATTTGATTCGTTTAGTATTCAAATATGAATGCAAAATCATGATATTCGAGATTATTCAATTCGTTAGCAACCTTAGTATTCAGTCTGTCGTAGCAAAATTGAGCGCATGGCAACCATTTCAATATTTCGGTTTGATAAGAAATGAACAAAACAAATAATGTTTCGTAGAATGACTCCAACTCTTTAATTACCGCTCTTTCATTATCCGCAAATTAAGCCATCCCCGCCGTTTTGAGTATTAAGAGAGATGTAATTTAAAAACTTAAAGTTAAAGAGTGAAATCAAGAAGGTGTCAGTTTCTTGCTTCGTGATGGATATTGGTTGAAGATTTAGAGGAATCACATTGCATGAGCACTTGGATGACATTTCATAGTTATTTAACATTTATTACTTTTCCGTCATTTTCCGTTATATGCTACAAACTCCTGTCTATAAATAATAAAATTTAGGATTCAAACTTCACCGCTTTCTCTCTCTCTCAAATTAAAAAAAAATAAAAAAAATATAAATACTAGACTCATTTATTCAAGCATCAGCGTCAACCAAAGATGGGAAACGAATCCTCTTCAGCCAAAGATAACAATCGTCAATCTAGTTATCCTTCATATAGATCGACGGTTGGTTTTCCTTGATAGTTTGATCTTCAGCTGAGTTTTAGCAGTCTTCGATTTCTTCAGTAAACTGCATTTCAGCTAAGAATATTAATTATCTTTCAGTTGTGTTTTGGTCATCATCGGAGTTTACTGTTGCAATATAAATATTAGTAAAATTGATTTATAAATGCAAAGATATTTTGTAAGGAAAATCAAGAAAGAAAAAGAAAACAAAAGAAAATGTGAGAATTAGAAATAGAGAAATAATAGGAAGAGAAAATGTACTCGTGGCCTTTCCTCAAGCGGGTCAAATGCTTCAAAAAAAATTCGCCAAAAAAGGTCAAAGTAGTAGTCAAACACAATTTTTCGAATTAGAAGAATACCTTATGGAGTCAAATGGAGGGGAATTGCTTAATGCATGACCAAATGACGTGGACGTGTTGAATTTGTGGTCAATTAAGTAAGGCCAATACCCTATCCTTGCAATCATGGCGAAAGAGATCTTTTTCGTCCCGGCATCAACTATAGCGGTCGAGCAAGCTTTTAACGAAACGGAATACATGCTCTATGAACGAAGATCCCAAATGACACCGCATAATCTTGAAGCTCAACTATTGCTCAAAGATCATACATTAGCCGAAACAAGAGAGCAAGAAAATAAATGGGATGATTTGTTCGTAGAGTACCCCGTATCCACGACCGAATGCGACACCACCGATGCGAGCGAGTCATCTCAATGCACCGAAGGCGAAGACTTTGACGATGACTTCGACTTCGACATGTAGAAGACTTCATGATTATGTGGTGTCACCAAAGATAAGACGAATGTAAGAAAACTACGTGGACTTTGATTCCTTCGGGATACGTAGACAACTTAATTATAACTTAAATGTTATAATTAAGCTCAAGTCCTATTTCCATTATTTTTTTTCCCCTAAATTACAAGTTGTAAATTAAGAGTTGTAATTTTATTTTAGCATCCAAAAATTGTAATTTGTAAATTTTATTTATAAGAGTTGTAAAGGTGCAACTTTGTAACTTAAATTGTATTTGTAAGAGTTGCAATTTTTAAGTTCAATATTCAAATAAAGTAATTATGCAATTTATATTTTGTTGTGCCTTTTATTTTATTAAAGCATATTTCATATAATTAAAGCATATTTCATTTAAATACATAAAACATTACAAAAAAAAGTAAAAAACAGACGGTTTTCACGATTCGAATCGGAACCGAAACCGCTAGTTCACGATTTGAAACCGGAACCTTCAAGGTTTAAAGTCAGTTCGGTTCCGGTTCCCGTTTTCAGAACCGTGGAACGGGCAGTTCGGGTTCGGTTCGAACCGGGGACCGGACCGTGGCCATGTCTAAGCATGCCGTTTACATCAAAATTAAAGTAAAAGATATTTTAATTGTTTGCTTGTATGTGGATGATCTCATCTTCATAGGAAATAATCCAAGTATGTTCAAGGAATTCAGAAGACCATGACAAAGGAATTCGAGATGACATACATTGGGTTGATGGCATACTACCTCGGTGTGGAAGTCAAACAACTCAAAGATGGAATCTTCATCACACAAGAAGGCTATGTCAAGGAAATTTCTAGAAGTTCATGATGGAGGACTGTAAAGCAATCAACACACCGGTGGAATGCAGGATTAAGCTATCCAAGAACGATGGAGGAGAAAAAGTTTACCTGAAGCTATACAAGAGCTTGTTTGGAAGCTTGCGATACTTAACTTGCACAAGGCCAGACATAGTTTATGCCACATGGCTCGTAAGTCACTATATGGAGGTTCCAACCATTATGCATATTAAGGCAACAAAGAGAATTCTTCGATGTCTCAAAGGTACGATCAACTATGGCCTGCTCTATTCAAGTCTTGATCAATATAAGCTTGTCGGATACAGTGATAGCGATTGGGCTGGAGATAATGATGACCACAAGAGTACAAGTGGATTCGTGTTCTTCATGGTAGATACGTTCATCTGGATGTCAAAAAAACAACCAATAATCACGTTGTCAACATGTGAAGCTGAATATGTGGCTGCCACATCTAGTGTTTGCATGCAATTTGGCTAAGAAGTTTATTGGAAGAGCTTGGATGGCCACAGGAAAAGCCAACTACGTTATGCGTGGATAACAAGTCACCAATTGCACTAGCAAAGAATCCAATATTTAATAATCGAAGCAAACATAATGACACTCGCTTCTATTACATTAGAGAATGCATCGCAAAGATATTTTGTAAGGAAAACTCTAGAATCAAGAAAAAAAAAACAAAAACAAAAACAAAAGAAATTGTGAGAAAGTTCTAGAAGTAGAGAAATAATGGGAAGAGAAAATGTAGAAAGTTCTAGTATTTAAAATTAGGCCACAAATTAAAGTTGGTTATGAAGAATCACAGACTTAGTTAGATATATATATATATATATATATAGGGGTGGGCTACCGTGAGAGCACATCTTAAAATAAGAAATAAGAGCAATTTTTAATGTATGAATTTTATGTAGAACACGTATGAATTCGATGTATAAAGGTATGAATTGCGAAAAATAAATTTTTGCTACCTTTGGGATTCGAACTCAGGACCATAAATCCATCCAACAGGAATACGAATCAACCGTAGATCTTGATGATCTAATGGCTGAAAATGATTCTTATTTTATATCTTAACAAATGCTCTTATTTCCGCCCTTATATATATATATATATAGGGAGAGGTTCAAGAAAGAACCATAAATAAAAGAAGACCGGAGAACCATTTTCAGCCATTCGATCATCAAGATCTACGGTGGATGCATCATCTTGTTGGATGAATGCAGATCCTGGGTTCGAATCCTGAAGGGAGCATTTTTTTTAATTTTTTTAGTGCATTAATTTTAACAGCGAATGCATTAATTTTTACAGTGAATGCATTAGATTTGATGGTTCTCCCGTTCTCACAAATAATGTAGTTCTCTCTAGAACCACACCCTATATATATATATATATATATATATATATATATATATATATATATGCTAAGGTTCAATGAAAAAGGCCTAAATGTAAGAAAGAAGAGAGAAGTAATCTCATCCGTTGATCTTATCTAATCTAACCGACATGATTTATTCACGCCATGTTCAACGGATTTTTTCGTTGAACATATGCGGGGTCGAAATCCAGAACCCCCAAAAATATTGTATATGTTCATGAATGTTCAACGAAAAAATCCGTTGAACATGGCGTGAATAAATCATGTTCGCTAGATTAGATAAGATCAACGGATGAGATTACTTCTCTCTTCTTTATTACATTTAGGTCTTTTTCATTGAACCTAACCCTATATATATATATATATGTGTGTGTGTGTGTATGTATTGTATTATTTCAAGTAGCGAGTGAAAAAAAAAAGTTGCTCATCATCAAAACATATCTCCCTACACTACACACACGTCCACTTAAATTCAAATCCTCCCAAATCTATATTCTTCCACATTTAATATTTTTATTTTTTGCAATTTACCTGGCACCCGAAATTGCTATCATGGCAATGTCGTCCGCAAAGCTTATAAATTAAAGGGTTATTTGCCATGAAATACATCAACTCTCAGTGAATTCTGATTTTTTCTACGACTTTTCAAAAGAAAACACACCATTTTCACAATTTGTTTGATTTTTTTCGTAGACTAAAACATCGTCATTATGTTGTAATTTGAGCTGGAATTGTTAATTAGGGTAGAAATTGAGTTTGCAGCGTACAAATTAGGGTTCTTTGTCAGCCACTAATTTTGGTAGGATTCTTTGTTCACTACTTCGATTGAAGGTGTTTTTGTTGCGATTGTAGAGTTGTCATGACTAGTTCCTCACGCTCAACCTCGAGCTTGCTCTCTTATCCTGAAATGTAGCTACTTTGTGGCCATGGGATCCCTGCGAATCCTCGCTTTGATTCAAACGTCACACACCAAGAAAACCCCCGGAGCGTAGATTTTATATATGTTCACGTGCAGTTGTAAGACTTTGTTTTATTTTCTCTGTTTATGCGCGAATGAGAGAAATTAGGAGGAAATGATAAATTATAAGAAAATTAGGGCTTGTTTTGAAATCAGTGAGTAAAAAACGACGTCGTTTTATTACCAAACGATAATATTTTTTTTTATGAAATACACAAGTAAATAAAGAAATTTAAAGACCGCACAACGGTAGACTCGAACCCAGGACCTCAGGCCTTGGGCATTAACCACCTATCGCTAGGCCAACACACGTATACAATATTTTATTTTTAATTTTAAACGACGTCGTTTTTACTATCTAAGTCAGCATTAGTAAGCCACGTCATTCACAAGTAAGCAAAAATTTAACCAGAGGAGTTCGCTGTGGGATAAATCAGAATAAATAAAAAATTTATGTATTTTACGCTAACATTTGAAAGACATGGTATGGTCAAAACTAAAGTCACCAAAAGTTCATGGATTTTGGCGCTATTTGTTACTCCCTCCGTCCCATTAATAAAGACATAGGTCTTTTGGGCACGGAGATTAAGATGAGGTAGTTTAAGGAATTAAGTGTTGTGGTGTGTATTTGATTAGGGCCTTAACTCTCAACTCTCTCTCTCTCATTTCTCGGACTACCACTGCCCACCACCACCGACCACCACCGCCGCCGCCGCCGCCGCCGCCCACCCCCACCACCACCGATTCCCTATGCTATGCTGCCGAAAATGGAGCCCAGAAAATCAAACTAGAAATTGCAAATTTTCCAAAAAAATTAGCACAAAAAACTGATTCAAAATTAGCATCAAATTGCAAATGAAAACCATTCTCATTCCAAAACAAAAATTGGCAGAAAGAGGAAGAACCATTTCAAAACAACACAACCAAAAAAACCAGAAATTGCGAACCATTTCAAAAATTGGCAGAAAGAGGAAGAACCATTTCATGAAACAACACAACAAAAAAAACCAGAAATTTCGAATCCATGAAAATCGAACGACGCCTCCGCCGCCTCACCGCTACGGCCGCCGGAGAAGGAGAAGAGAGGGGGATGGGCGGCGGTTTCAGACGCGCACGCATCTCGAGTGACGCCTCTGCCGCCTCAGAACCAGATCTGCGACTCTCTTCCTCTCTCAAATCGAACCTAGAAATTGAGGGTGGTGGTTTGGCGGATCTGGGTTTTTGAAAGGAGACCAGAGCCGCGTGGTGGTGGCTGTTCGGTCGGAGAAGGCGGCAGAGGTCGAGAGAGAGATGAGCGAGAGAGACGAGGGAGAACCGAGAGGGGAAGAGAGAGAAGTCGGACAGAGAGAGATGCGAGGGGAAGAAGAAAGGCGGTCGCGGCGCGGCCCCAGAGCCGCCGTCGGCTGGAGAAGGAGAAGTAGGCGGCGGCGGAGAAGGAGAAGAGAGGGGGAGGGGTGCCGCGCTGTTCGGCGGGGCTAGGGCTAGGTCTCGGCCCTCTGCCCCCGTCAGTGGTCGGAGAGGCGAGGGGTGCTCGGCGGTGGTCGGAGGCTCGCCGGAGAAGCTGGATTGAGAGAGAGAGAGACGAGAGAGTGAGAGAGGCGGAGAGGCGGATTGAGAGAGAGAGAGAGAGAGACGAGAGAGTGAGAGAGGCGGTGAGAGAGTGCAATTAATTAGTGTATCTTATGCCCTAATTATTTCCTTTTTTGGAAGTGAGTCTTTATTATTGGGACACCCCAATAAGGAAAGTGGGTCTTCAATAATGGGACGGAGGGAGTATTTATTAAATTATTTTTATTTGTGACTACTGTAGAAAAAGAAGGAACACTAATCAGACATTATGATGAACAATTGGAGGACTTTAGTTAGTGGAACAAAGTGTTTAATTCGTCTTAACTAGTACACTCTCCCGTGCGATGCACGGACTATGATTACACTATAACATTAATATAACTAAATTAATAGCCGTCATTTAATATAATAATTTTGGCTTGTAACATTCCAAATCGTATATTATTATAAATTCTAATTTTAAGATATAGAACTTAATATTTTATTTACAAATTCATATTAAAATTAATACAAATTTCCTCCTCCCTTAATTGCATTAAAAATTATTGTAATTTAAATAATTATAATTAAAAATCATGTAAACTTTTTTAAAAGGAAAAAAATGACATATGCTTATGTTTGTCACCAATAAATGAAAATAGAGTACGATATTCAACATTATAGATAAATGAGAGCGAACAAAAATTAATTTTAATATTTTAATCGATCATCACATAATAATCTCAAATTTAACTTTTATAATTTTTATATCAAATTAAAGATCTTTTCACAATCTTTAATTTAACATCCATTTTGAGCACTATTTTTATAATAGAAATTAATGATTTTTTTAAAAAGAATTAAAAAAAAAAGATATAAAATTTGGAGGAAAAGTTTATGAGGAGAGAGAAAAATTGGAGGTAAACAAACTCCACTTTTATATTATATATAGATTTTTGTCTTATTATAATATATTTACTTGAAAATGTGTCAAATGGAATATTAGTATATAATAGCACCCCTTATAAAAATAATTTACGGTTGTGGCCACAACAATGAACGGTTAATCATGGGTACGTAGTAGCAGCCCTATAATTAAGGAATGATATTAACAAATAATTTTATTAATATAGTTATTTGAATGTTTCATAAATTATGACTATAATTTCTTCATAATTTACAAAATTGCCATCTCCAAATCAATTTGAAATCAATTTCAAATTGAAAACTCCCTTTTAAATATAGTATAGATTATCACTAACTCATTTGGGCCAATTGAGTATAGCAAATAAACGCGACAAAGGGAAAATGTAAACGTCCATCCAACTCATTTGGGCAAGGCATTATGACGAACAATTGACAGGCTTTAGATAGTGGAACAAAGTGCTCAATCCGTCTTAATCATCACTAACTCATTTGGACCAATTGAGTATAGCAAATATATGTGACAGAGGGAAAATGTAAACGTCCATCCAACTCATTTGGGCCAAGGCATAATGGCGAATAGTTGGCAATAGAGATCTCCGAGCCTGAATCGCTGGGTCACGGTTCACCGAGAAGGTGAACCGTAATTGGCCCGTAAAGAGGTAGAGAAGGGTCGATTGCGGGCCTTGAACTGGCGGTTTCGGGCCAAGCCAAAAATCGTCGATTACATTATTTAATATATTACATACAACAAAGTTATTTAAAAAAAATATAAAGAAATATAATAATGACACATTAACATCCAAAATGTAATAAAATCCATATTTTTTTTAAATTTAAAATAAAATAAAATTACAATTTACATGTACTAATAAATTATAATTTCAAATTATAAAATTGAACAAGTAAACTAAACTTACTAAACAATTTTACTAGTACTACACTATCAAATTTCAATTTAAAAAAATATTAAAAAAGCGGAAAATTGTCAATTTTGGACGGTTAACCGTCGGCTTCCGACCCAGCGATTAACCGCCGGTTTTCAGTTCTATATTTTTGGGCCTGGAACCGGACCGAGTGTTTCACGGTTCTGATTTTAGTTTTGATCCGTGATCAACGGTTCAGGACCCGGATCATTGACCATGGGCCGGGTCTAGACCAGTTCACCCGGTTCCGACTAACCTTGAACGTCACTAGTTGGCGGGTTTTAGTTAGTGAAACAAAGTGTTCAATCCATCTTAATAATCACTAACTCATTTGGGCCTAATTGAGTATAACAAATAAACATGGGGTGATTCTATTTGTAGCCCCCATATTACTCAATATAGCCTCTCATATAAAATAATAATAAAAAAATTTATAAATTTACAATTTTACCCTATTCTTTTTAAATCAATACCAACAAGCAACAACATTTAGATTCAATGCACTAAGAATCTAAAAATCTAACAAGGAATCTATCTATTTGGTGAACCACTTCATCACAGAAAACGGAGCCTTTATCAGTCCTAGCCCTAATTCTACGATCACCGTCACACACAAGCAACAGCCGCAACACGGGACACAAGCAGCTCAGAAAAAATTCAAAAGTTGGTCCTCTGTATTAGCCGTTGTTGTTGGTCGACAGCACCGACAACGGCTCTGCTCGCCGAAAATCGAGGGAATAAGCGGTGGCAAACTTGGGGATCTAAGTATTCAAAGAGAGATGAGGGACATGAGTCAAAGAACGAGAGACGAGGAGTCTCTGGGCGACGGCAGCAGCCCTGCCGCTGCTGTTTGCCGGAAACTTGAAAGGGGCGGTGACAGTGGATTTAAGAAGAAGGACAGGGCGGTGTTTCTTTGGGTACGTGCGTGTTCTGGGTCGAGAGAGAAAGAGAGTGTTAAAGGGAGAAAATGAGAGACGTCGATGGTGGTGGTGGTGGTGGTTGATTTGGGGGCTATACACGAATTGATGTAGTAGTATTTAGTTCAAAGGGGAGTATAATTTAAAGGATAAAATTGTAAATTTATAATTATTTATTATTATTATTTTA
Source organism: Salvia miltiorrhiza (assembly GCF_028751815.1). Taxonomy (NCBI): domain Eukaryota; kingdom Viridiplantae; phylum Streptophyta; class Magnoliopsida; order Lamiales; family Lamiaceae; genus Salvia; species Salvia miltiorrhiza. Next base: position 34,101,200 of record NC_080387.1, read on the forward strand.
TATAAGAGGCTACAGTGAATAAAATGGGGGCTGTGAATAGAATTACCCATAAACATGATTGGGAAAATGTATACGTCCATCCAACTCATTTAATTTGGGCCAAGGCATTCTGACGAACAACTGCCAGACTTTAATTATGGAACAAAGTGCTAAGTCCTTCTCAATCATTCCTTACTTGTTTGGGCCAATAATTCTCTGCAATCAATATGTACAACTACAATGTGACAAGGCTGACAGGCACAATTCATAAATTTCAGTAATATTTAGGAATATTATATCTAATATTATAAATATTAAAAAAACTTTACAGAAAATGTTAAATAATTTAATGATATTTGAATTTCTCAAAAGAATTATTTGATAAAACCGCAAAAGATAAAATAAAAGAGATTTCATAATAATGAAATGCATTTTTTATATTCAAAGTTATATATTTTTGTGTGAAACTTTATGTATTTTTGTGTGAAATTATTATATGCATGTAATATGTCTGTTTTGAAATTCTAAACATTTCTTAACATATAAATTCTTAACTAACTAAAATGTACGAATTCTAAGTAGAACACCTATGAATTCTCTGTGTAAATGTTTGAATTGCGAAAAACAATTTTTTTGTTACATTTGAGATTTGAACTCACTACCATGAATTCATCCAACAAGGTGATGAATCAACCGTCGATCTTGATAATCTAAGGGCTAAAAATGATTCTTATTTCGTGAGAAATGAGAATAATGAATAAGTCGATATATAGTGTTGAATAAGGCAATATAAAGTGTTGAATAACAATATTCCGTTAATTAATAAAAAAAATTGTTTCCTCCAGGATTCGAACCAGGTAAAATTTTGGCCCCTCTAAATAAATATCAGCCATAAGATTTGAAAATCTAACATTCCAAATCCATTCTCATTTCTCACCACATTGTTCATTCTCATTGAAACCTGTACTTATAGTAGAAATAAATATATAAAAATAAAATGCACGAAAAAAAAAAAGAATAAAACATCATTTAAAACAAAAGAAATGTAATATTCTTACAAAAGTGGAAATAAATATAAAAAATAAAATAAATAAAATACAGGGAAAACATATATATTAAAAAAAACACTATCATTTTTTATCTATTTGATCAATAATTATTATCGTAAAAAAAATTAGTTTTTGAAACATTACATTTTTTTCAGGTTGATTATTACTTTTCATTATAACAATAATCATTTTTAAATATTGCGCCCAGCTCGACCCGATTGTACAAAAGACCAACTCTTTTCTATAAAGATGGACATTCTAAATTAGAAGTTATAAATATGGGCAATTTTGCCCGCAACGCCTTTTTTCATGAAATATGAAACTTTTTACTAATACAGTAGAGATTTACTAGATGACAATCTAAGAAAAAAAATGTTCAAACGACTTTAAGCAAATCTTCATAGATAAAGGCGAAAAAACCAAACATGAGCAAACATTGAAACAGTAAAATATCACCAAAAATAATTAAAATCTAGAATTTAATCAATCCATACAATGAGCCAAGTTTTCTCAAAGCATCTTTTTTCAGCAAAAAGATCCGGAAACAAAAATAAATATAAAAAACAAACAAAAACTACATGCTATATTCGAAAGTGTTCCAAGTCACCTAAAAGCCAAATTGCCTTATCATTGTTGACAATGACAGCCAGTTTGAAGATGAGATACATTATAGATGGAATCAGTAACTTCTTCCCCAGTAGGTCCACTTTTTAGCATGCTTACCGGATGCGAAGCACAAGGTACCTGCATAAGCATAATACAATATTATAAGAACAAGTTTGAATGTGCTGACTATGTATGAGAATAATAGCACTTTATCTTATGAGAATTGTATGAGATAGTACCTTCAGGGAGTGCAGGCTGTTCGAATGGAGAACATAGAGACTTGGCCGCACCCATTTCTCCCTTGGTGCGCGTCTTCACATCCTTCTCCACCTCCTGAGGCGAGAACAACAGTTAACGAATATCGTATGGAAGTAGTAACTGTATTGGGCCGTTGAAAGTAAAGTAACATACCTCCTCATCGCACCATGGGGCCAGAATCATCTTTTTCTGGGAAAGTGCTTCCGCAAATTCTTCCCAGGTATATACAGTGTGGATGCAGGTATCTCGTTTTTGCTTAGCAGCATCAAAGAGACTTTGTTGGATATTATCGAGCATCACTCTAACTTGCTCGACCAAATCAGCCATGGGAATATCATTTTTAGATGAATTATCACGTCGGACAGCACGGACCTGGCAAAATGAGAAATCCACAAGTAGGAATGAATAAATGAAGGTGGATTACAAACAGCAGTCAACAGTGGTGTCTGGCTTATATTTAGCCTGAATGATTAGGAGGCTAGCAGCTGGGATAAAGCAACAATACAGACACAAAACGAGAGTAAGATGTGGTCTTTTCATACCTGATTGTTTGCTAAGTCCTTTGGTCCTATTTCGATTCTTAGAGGAACACCTTTCATTTCCCAATGAGAATACTTCCATCCAGGTGAATAATTATCTCTGTAATCAGCCTCAGCGCGAATTCCTGCTTCATTCAAGGATTTTACAGTGGATGCACATGCATCAAAGATCCCCTGAGTGTCTGCATCCTTGTAGGGCACAGGGACTACAATTACTTGGAGAGATGCTACTTTAGGAGGCAGTACCAAGCCTTTATCATCCCCGTGAACCATTATCATCACCCCTATCTGTGCCATAAATTCATCACAAAGAAATGGGTGTAAGGGACAAGAAAATGGCAATGAAAACCCAAATCAAGTATGCAGTAAGAAACTTGAATATGCAAAAAATCAGTTTAAGAATACAAAGTGTAGAAACTCAAAACTCAAATCTAAAATTTCCTCCACCCCATATTTCATTGTCAAACTCTTATTTTTCATGTCAGATAGTACTTTCTTGAGGACTTTATGATAACATAAATGACAATGCATTTTATTCACAATCAAATGAATAGTATTCTAATCTCTCCCCCCTCCCCCTAAAGAATATTACTCCCTCCATCCACAAAACATCTCCCTAAGGAGGGTGGACACGAGTTTTAAGAAAATCAAGTTGTGTATTTGGTGAGTGGAGAAGGAGTCCCACAAATTAGACAAAGTGGTGATAGTTAATGGAGTTATTTCTAAATATGGTGGGTCCATTAGTGGCAATATGTGTAAATAGTGGGAATTGTAAGGGTGATAATTAGTGGGGTTATTTCCAAAAATGGAATAGGAAGATGTTTCGTGGACGGGGGACTAGGGGAGTAATATATATGTAAATAACATAGAGTCTCAGTTTCAGACTTAAATTCTATATAAGCTCTTTAGGAGAAAATACATGCAGAAGCAAAATGGAGAGCAATTTCTACAATTGTTCCTGTACACATGCCAGAGGAAATGTTGCCTCAAGTGGCAAAAGGTCACCATTATTGTTTATATGCTTTAGCAAATAGCAACATATGATGAACCATATCAAAGAGGCAAGACAGAAGACGTTAGACTTGTGTATTTGTGCATAGAACTCACTATGACAAGAACATAACAACGGAAAGTTGCACGCTGGACCAAGATATAGATAACACAAAAGACCTCTGTATAGCACTTGCTATTATAAGAAAACCACAAATCATACCGTTCTCGTAGTGTAAGCCCAGGAATTCTGCCAGACCATAGCCCTTTCTCCTTTCTCATTCTCAAAATTAATCTCAAACATTTTTGCAAAATTTTGACCCAAACAGTGTGAAGTTGCCCCTTGCACACCACGACCAGTATTTGGGACAAATGCCTGTCATGAAAGGAAGCCACCACTCAGATTAGTAGGTAAGTCTCCTTCAAGGATAATTTGAAACTGAATATTATGGAAGACTAATATCCAATAACAACATTATAATGACCTCAACAGTAGTGGTATAAAGTCCACCAGCAAACTTCTCATGCTCACTTTTCTTGCCCTTAATAACTGGAACAGCCAAGAACTCTTCATATATACGTCTATAAAGTTCCAAAATGTCAAGCACCTGAACAATAGACAACCAAAGAAGAGCTATATCATGACAAGAATCCAAATCTCTTTGCCCAAAAGGCAGAATTCAATGAAGACAGATCAAGTAAAAAAGGAATATAGAACTCTTTCTCATTATTCAATTTGTATAGATGAACTATAAAGTATGCGTAATGGAAAAGATCCCAATGGGATATAATTTAGAGTGAAAAGAAACATGAATCCTCTCTTTGTTCCCATTATTTCCATCTGCACCATAATTGAAAATGTTGTCCGACTCCCATGTGATTCACAAGAGAGAAAACTTAAAACACCAGAAAGTGCACGACGCTTAAGAATCAGTTATTAGAACAAACATCACAGAGCAATGGGCTGGGAGACTTCATGGATCAAATAAGAATCACTATATTCACCTTACTTCATAGCATACAAATAGCACTAGATGACACGGTCACACGAGAAATGTATTTCCACAACCTATTAAAACATTATGCCAGAGGCAATATAAGTAAGACATCATAGCTCGCACTTAATAAAAATATAGATTCATATGGTCCCTGGATTCTGTATACTATTTCCAAGTACTTGCTCAAAGGTGTGCCTGTTGCATTCATCAGTACTTTTGGTACAAAGCATCCATCAAGCCATAAATTACCTCAGCATCTGCTTCCTCCTTTGTTGCAAAAGCAGTATGTCCTTCCTGCCAAAGAAATTCGCGGCTCCTACAAAATCACAAGCTATCGTAAATATTCTGATCATGAATAAGGAAACTTTCAACAAAATTCTATGTTTTCTTTGTCCATCACAAGGTAGGAGCTGTGATAATTCATACAAAAATAACAGTATCCTACATATCATTAGCAGCTTATAGAAAACAGGTGAAAATCCAAAATGTGAGCAACAGAGGTAGAGTTTTAAATTTGAATAACCAGCTAAACCACTTTGTAGAGCTAGCATACCACTAGACCATCACAGAAGTTAAAAAAATAAAGCATCTAATTGTGTAAGATTAAGCACCGGATAAATGGTGTAGGATTGCTGAATTCCCATCTTACAACATTACACCACTGGTTAAGTCTCAAAGGTAAGTCACGGTGCCCCCTAATCCACTTGGAGAAATATGGGTACATGACTGTTTCACTAGTTGGACGGATAGCAATGGGCACTTCTAGCTCAGACTCTCCTGACTTAGTAACCCATGCAACCTGCAAACAATCAAAACATTAGATATAACTGAAACGGTGAAACCACAACACAAAAGAACTCGTGCACAAATTTTATTAATTATGTTGCAAACAACTAAGCTTAGTACCTAAACAAGAATGAGCAGTCTGTTAGTCATTGGTATAGGGCCAAAATAGATATTGTTCCCGTTGAACTGAGCAGTGCATGCATTTTCAACATACCAACATACAAGAAAAAGGTTCGGTGTCATGAAGAACAGAAGAACCAGAATCGAAGTAATCTTACCTCAGGAGCAAACCCCTCTATATGGTCCTTCTCCTTCTGTAGGACAGTTGATGAAACAAACAGAGGGAAGTAGCAGTTCTTAATATTCATTTTCTTGATTTCAGCATCAAAGAAGTTCTGCAGAGTTATATTAGAAAGAAAATTAGATATAGGATGTCATATTGAACATGAGAAAAATTAAATGAATATCAAGTCGGGTAGGGTACTAAATAAACCCATCACTCAAGATATATCCTGTAAGACTTACATGCATAATCTCCCAAATCGACATTGCCCATGGTCGCAGAATGTAACAGCCTGATATGTCATAGTATTCAATCATTTCCCCATTAACAACAACCTGCACACAACTCAAAGCAACAGAAATGAAGATCACTTTAGCGTCCAAATCTCCAATCTGTGACACGAACATGAATGACCAAATCATATGTACAAGAAATGTCACACTACTAGTGCACAAATATCATAACAGAAATAATCAAATATAACATACAATTTCTGCCACAAAAATTATCCTTCATCTCCATTAAACTATTTCCCATATGTAAGAGAACCAAACGTTTGGTGTTTCATATTCGAACCAACATCCAAAATCCCAAAGTGCATAAACACAAATCCAAAGTACATCAACACAAATACGCTAATCTAAAATGTCGGAGTGTGCTCGTACCTCAGAGTACCATTCTCCGAAGTTCTCATCCTTCTTATAAGAGAGACCCAATCCAGTCTCTTTCTTCACTTCCTTCTTCTTCCCCTCTGCAGAAATCACTCACAATTTCAGAACAAAACCAAATTAAACCGCATTTGAACAGAGTAGCTACAGAGTACACACTGGAGCCAGAGACATTTGCGTCTTTAGAACCTTTCGCCTCTTTAGAACCTTTCGCCTCTTTAGAACTCTTCGCATCCTTACCGGCCATGACAAAAGACCTTCAAAGCTCCTAATCATACAATACAAACGGAAACTAATTCAATTTTTGGAATATATGTTTAATTGTGTCACCATTCAGAATCCACTACGTCAAGTGGAAACATCAATTGAAATCCATCAAAAAAACGCAAGCATTGCACAAGTCAAATTCCAAGCCGCGTAAAATGCAACTACAAAGCAGCAAATGAATCGAGAGAAAAAGGAAGACATAAAATAAAATCGGCAAAATATGATTGGATAAAATACGTACAAATCGTGCTCTCTGAACAACGGCGGAAGCGCCGCCGCGAGCAGTGAAGAGGAGGAGGCGATGGAGAGAATTAGAGGTTTAGGCTTTCAATCCTTATTCTTCAAAAGTCAAAAGAGAAGTGTCCCCTATTTTTATTTAGCTCTGTCTACCTATTTACTACTTTAACCTCGCAGAAGCAACTACGAATTTGCAACCCGTGCTGTGCACCATTTTGATTTTTGAGTCCATAGTGTTTATTTTTTTAAGGCATTTTAAATTTTCATTCTTATTTAAATGTGACTTAAGCAATATTTTCTTTCCTTCATAAAAAATAATTATTATTCTTTTATTATTTTGAACATTTATAAAAATTAATTTTTTTTTTTTTAATTTTATATCACGTGATGAATCATTTCTCAATTCACAATATACATAAACTTGTTAGAAGGGTATTTATATTTGTTTAATAAAATTTCAGTATGCACAAATACACGTTATATCGTAATATTTTTTGATAAATTTAAGCATGAAATGATATATAAATAATTTTGGATATGGTATACCGACTTTCGATACGGTATACCGCACTATCGATACGCTCTGAAGCACCAGTACGTTTTTCACCCAAGCGTCCGAGTATTAATACCTTAAAAATACCAATACGAAAAAATACGCCGAAAATACGTATTTAATACGTTTTTTTTTCGTCTTTTTTGTTTAACTTACTTTTAGGGTTGGGAAATACGTATTTAATACACGTTTTAGAGACGTTTTTTGACCCAAAAATACGTTTGACCATATTTTTTTAAAAAAAAAGAAAGAGAAAACCCTAACCTGCGTACGAATTAGACAGACGTAAACCTTCACCCTCACTCTCATTTCTCTCGCTCCAATTCCTTCACCCACCCTGCGCAAGAAGACAAGGCAGCGCCGTTCTCCGCCACCGGTCTGGACCGCGGCCGCCGCCGCCTTCTGGACTGCTGTCGTGACAGCGACTGTTGTGGACCGCCGCGCCGCCGCTTCTCTAGGACCAATTCGTGGTATGTTTAGAATTGCTCAGATTATCCAATTCGTGGTATTTTTTGGGGATTGAATCTTTGATTTGTGTGAGGTTGGGTGAGTGGGTTAATAAATAATTGATTGTTTATTGGTATTGGGGTATATTGGCGGTGGGTTTGATATTGGGCTGGGTGACAGATGGATTAATTAGGCTAATTTTGTGTAGATTATTTATTGGGTGACAGAGAGTTTAATTAGAATTAAGTAGTTATTTGCTCTATTTGGTTATGAATGAGTTTCTATGATATATATATATATATATATATATATACTAATATTATTTATAAAAAAATTAAAAAAACTAAAACGTATTTTTAACGTATTCGTATTGTGATTTTTGAGATATTGATGTATTTTCGTACTCGTCTCGTATCGTATTCGTACCGGTGCTTCCTAGTCGATACGACATGAGAAAAGTTTGTACCAAAATTTTTGGTATGCCGATCTCGGTATATCGTAAGATTCGATACGACAACGGTATGAAAATTCTCATACCGCAATTTATGATACAGTATATGATATGACGAAAAAAAATCGACACACCGTATCGGTCCGTCCCTAGAAGCAACCCCAATAAAATGAGGATTCAAGTCGCCACATACGAAAATGATGATGAACTATTATTGATTCATTTTATTTTATTTTTATTTTTTTAAAAGGCACCCTGTAACTTAGGACTTTACAAACCATGGATCAAATTTGAATTTCAAAACCTTCCATTGTTCCAATAATAATAAAATCGACGCATGATATTAACCCTAACATAAACAAAAGCAACGAAGAGAAACAACTGCTCGACTATATAAGACCATAAATCCGAGCCTCTGAAAATTTCATCTGCTGCAACAAAATTAAAGCCAACTTATTTTTCTGCAAATCGAAATTCGAAGCGACCACGTTTTTTATTACAGCTGCATCATCATCAATGTATATTAGCAATTCAAAAACACAAATTAAGTAGAAACATCAAAATCAATTCCCGGCAGTGGAAGCAGCAATTCGTTCAAGCCTGTGTAGTACTAGTAGCCTCTTTCATCTTCTTCGCTATGGCGAAAACAGCGCCAATAACCGCCACCACCGCTCCCGAAATCAAAAGCGTAACTTTCAGTTTATCCGCGCCGGCGCCGGCGCCGCCCTTTCCGCTCTCCTCCGCTTCTTCCTTCAACCATAACAAAAGATTAAACTAATTTTCAACCTAATTAAAAGAATTTTAAAAGGAACGAACCTTGAGCGGTTCCGGGTCGGGTTGGAGCAGATCGGATCCGACCATTTCTCCGTCGGCGAGAAGCTCTTCTGCGTGAGTGAAGCCTTCATCAGTTGCCATTTTGGGGGGAGTGAGAAGCTTCCGAATTTGGTGCAAGTGAATTTTAGAAATTTTCAAGGAAGGAGTGGGGAGAAATTGAGAGGCTATAAGGGGATAACAATTCGAGCGCTACACGTTAGCTTTGAGTGTCACATGTCACCGCGTCAAGGTTGCCACACATATCCTGTCTGAAAACGAGCTTTATGTTCTTATTTGGCGCTCACTCTTTTCGATTCATGCAAACACAAAAGATATCTTTTTTTATTATTATTTGTCGGTGCTAATCAAGTGATTTAATTAGTAGAGTAGATGATCTCGTAAATCGTAATTTGAAGAATGAAGAATGCGGATTTTAATCTAAAGTAAATGGATGAGTACTATTTCGGAGATTACGTAGTTTAGTCCATTAATCTACTCCTTCCACTTTAATAGCTTCAATTCTTTTAAACATAGAGATTAAAAAATTTATTTATTTTTTAAAAAATAATGTAATCCACACCAATTAATATATTTTTTTAACTTAAAATAAAAAACAAGTCTAATTTAATTAGTGGAACGTCTAAAAAAACAAATCTATTAAAATAGGACGAACATAGTATATTAAATATGTTTGGTTGGGTTGGACCCAATCCACTGAGCCAATGTTGTTAAAAATACTAATATTAACGAAGTGATTTAATTGGTAGAGTGAGCATTCTCCGCAATTTAAAGATTATTGATTTGAACCGAAGTAAATTCATGAATACTAATTTGAAGATTACACGGTTTAGTTAATTGCGTTTTTAATTTCTCAAAAATGAAAAAAGAAAAATTGCGTTTTTAAAAAATATTAGCATTTGCCTCCCATACACGGGAAAACATTTTTAATTTTTAGATTTATATAAAATTAATACTAATTCAATTATTATTATAATAAAAAATTAATTTTAATTGAATATATTTGAATTGAATATTGAAAAAATAAAAAAGAATTCACAATTATAAAATTTGATATTATGAAAAACAAAAACAAAAAATAAAAATAAAATACTAATTAAAAAGAATTAAAAATATTTTTATTCAAAAAAGATAAGAGAGGAGAGAGAAATTTATAAAACTTTACTAATATTTAAACAAATTTAATTTTTACATTTTAAATAAAATATTTTCATAAAATATATCATATTAAAGCTCTTATCGTGATCTTTACTTTGATATGCATATTAAATATTTTATAATTAATCGAATCTCACAATTTTGGAAAGAAATGTAACAACAAATAAGAAGTTAAAGAAAGTAAAAATAAAAGGAAAAATATATAGTTTAAACATAAACATTCAAGTTTATTATATTTACAAAATTGTCACTCAATTTTAAAATTGATTTCGAATTAGAAACTCCCTTTTTGATATAGTATAGATAGATTTGGTTGGATCAGACTTGGGTTCACTTGGCCTATGAGTAAAATTAGGTGTATTACGTTTTTTGGAGCAACAATTTTACTAGCTTGGTTTGGTTAAAAAGTTATTTTATTTACAAAAAAGAGTTGGATAGAGCTATCTGGTTTTTGAGCAAAATTGTCATTTCGACCTGATTATATTGGCTCGAATTATTTTTGTGGATTAAAAAAAATCTATATTCCAACTGATATCATCTTTGATATATCTATTATAGTTAGACAATTAGTACCATGAATACTTTTAGAATATTTTTACTTTTGATTATTGATAAGATATACCCTAATATGATTCAATTTTTTTATTCTATTTTTAGGATTTATCCAATATCACATTTTTAACAGGATATGAATCAAGTAAAATTAACTCAAATCTCGTTGTTGGGCCGGGCCCATAGGAATAAGACAAAATTGTGGACCATGCGGAAAATTAATCAGAACTAAGAATATCATGGCCCAATTCCGAGCTAAAGTATGGCTAGTTTGGGTTGCCCCCTAAAACGTATGCATGATTGCTCGGTAGAACATGCCTCAAATTTGTGGCTCAATCCAAACCAAAATGGAACCACATAAATTTTGATAATTTTAGGCATAATTGTGAATTTATTGGTAGAATAAAAGCATAAGATACCGCGAGTTTGAAGTTGGTATTTAATTAATAACTAGCATTTGCACCCCGTGCAATGCACGGAAAACGTTTTTATATTTTTATATATATAAATTGATACCAGCTCAATTATCATATTTATAAATATAAGAAAAAAAATTAATTTTCACTTAATATATTTGAGTTGAATATTCAAAAAATAAAAAAATAAAGAAAAATTCACAATAATAAAAATTGATATTGTGAAAAGGCATAAATAATAAGTAAAAAGAATAAAATAGAAAAAAATTGATTTATTCAAAAAAAGAGGAGAGATGAGAGAGAATTTTTAAAAATCATTAATCTTTAAATAAATATAACTCTCCGTTTTAAATCAAATATTTACATAAAATATATCAAATTAATGCTCTTATCATGATATTTAATTTGATATATTTTATAAATAATTTTAATTTCACAATTTTAGAAAGAAATAATATTAAAAAATAAGAACACAAAGAAAAAATTATATTGTACAAATAAAACTTCAATTTTTTATAACTACAAAATTGCCACTTATTAATTTTGAAATCAATTTGAAATTGAAAATTATCTTCTTAATATATTATAAATTATTATATAAATATAAATTTATAAATTATTTATAACCAATGCCTTATAAATTGTGTATATATACACATATAATTCATTATGGAATTATAAACGTGGGTTATGCAATTTTTCTTTTTAAACGTGGGGTGTGCATTTTTTTTTAATTATGGGTTATGCAATTTTAATTGAGTTAGTTACTTAATTTTTGAATATATACAATAAGTCATTATTTTTGTAAGAAATCACAAAATTGCCATTGAAATTGATTTGAAATCAATTTCTAATTGAAAAATGCTGTTTTAATATAGTATAGATTATCTATAGCATGTGCATTATTTAGAGTATCAATTTGAATTTATAATTTGTTAATATGGATATACATATATAATCAAATAAAAGGCCATTCAAATTTAGTTTTAAGAATTGCTCGTTAGTTTTTATAATATATTAGTGGATTTATTTGAATTTTTTGAATGAGTTAATGTGTAAGTGAGATAGTGGGGTGAGTGGGATATAATTTATTTGTAACCTTCATGTTGAATATATTTTCAAAATTGCCATTCAAATCAATTTGAAATTGATTTGAAATCAATTTCTAATTGAAAACTGCTGTTTTAATATAGTATAGATATATAATTATCCTCGAGATTCCTTTTTATATGATCCACTTCACATTCTGTTAATTATTGGACTTTTGGCCATTATGATAAGGTCATTGTCTGCTCCAATTTTGTCTTGTTTGATTTTACTTATCACAAAATATTCATGGCACCGAGAATTAAGAGCATCCACATATCAAGAGTTCCCTTAAGGGCTTTAAAATAATTTATCTCACTCAAAAGTTCCTTCTTTATGTTGGGAGCTTCTAGATAGTTTTTTTAAAGATTTTATTTCGAGTTTTTACAAAATAAATGCATTTTAAAATTAAAATAAATATTAAATTTTAAAGACTAGTTAATTTGGTATTAAATTCCACATCAACAAGTGTACGTTTCTCTAGAATATGTAGCGCACTGTAACAAGAAAAACTACATTAACTTGCTTTCGTATTTAATCCCACATTAAAAAATGTATGTCTATATGCAATGTGTAGTGCACTATAAAAACAGAATCCTCATTAAGTTGATTTTGTATTGAATCCCACATTAAAAAGTATATATCTTTCTACAATGTGTAGTACACTACAAGACTACGTTCTATTTGATGAAAAATGGTAGAAACCATATATTTTCACTATTTTCGTATGTTGTGTAGGAATGATACTTTTCCCCAAGCAGGATGGAAAAAAATCTAGGCAGCTCATTTTTCATCTTTTCGCTTCAATTCATGACATGGGGGCTTGATGTGATAGTATTTTCCTTGGAATATGTGATAAACTATATTTCTCACCTTAAAGAACGTGAGATAAAAAAAAGATGGGGATGACAATATTTTCCCATCTTTTTTACTCTTTTTTTCATGATAAATTTACAACAAAAAAGAACGCACCCTAAAAGAAGAAACTACATTAAGTTTGAATTTGTATTGAATCACACCTAAAAGAGAAGCTATATTAAGTTTGATTTGTATTGAATCACGCATCAAAGAGTGTAGATTTCTCTGCAATATGTAATACACTATAAAAAGTGAAACTATATTTAATTAAAATTAAAATTATAAAATTAAAAAAAATAATGGCATATAGAATCCGATGCGGAGACAACGGCCGACACTAGGCCTGGGAATCGGGTCGGGTTCGGGTACCCTACTCGAAAAAATTGGGTACCCGAACCCGAAAATCACCAAAACCCTATACCCGATCCCGAACCCGAAAAAGAAATCGGGTACCCTAATACCCGACTCGGGTACCCGAGTCGGGTATTCGGGTACCCTAATTACCCGGTCAAAATTGTCCCTAATTACACAATAACAATGAAATCTGGAAATCTGGTAATCGAAGAAGAAATGACAATGAATTCTAACAAGTCTCTCTAACCATATTGACATCAATGACAAGGAAATCTGGAAAATTAATTCGAAATCTGTATATGAAAAAAAAAAAGCGCTCCTGTCGACGCTGTCGTCGGAGCTCGGGGGCTGCACCTGCACGGGTGCTGCGGCGGCGAATGGCGGGGCGACCACTGACTGGGGCCACGGGTGAGGGTCGCGGTGGCCGGTGGGAGTTGCGGCCTCGTCGGAGTTTGGGACTGGGGAGGCTGGGACGACTGGCGAGGGGCGCCGCCTCCCACGCCGGGCTGGGCCGCTGGGATGACTGGCGCCGACGCCGGGCTGGCGAGGGGCGACGACAAGTGGGGCGGCCGGCCAGGGCTGGACTCTGGAGTGAGAGCCGAGATTGGGAGGGATGAATTGATTGGGAGGGATGAATTGATTTGGGAATTGGGAGGAAATCGAGGGATGAATTGATTTGGGATGAATTGATTAGGGCCGGCGGGCTGTGGGAGTTTGGGAATTAAATAGTTTAAAATTTATTAATAAAAAAATCGGGTAATTCGGGTATACCCGATACCCAATTTTTTCACAGCCTAAATAAATACCCGACCCCGATTTTTTCGGGTATAGGGTACCCGATACCCGATTTTTTCGGGTCGGGTATCGGGTACCCGATTACCCGATCCCGAAATTCCCAGTCCTAGCCGACACTCGAGCCTTGGGGCGCGACATCGCTGTCTAGCGCTAAGCAGTAGGACTTGAGGCGCAAATAAGAGGCCCGATACGGGTGCAGGTGCTCTAATCTACTTCCTCCGTCCACCAATTCATGTCCTACTTTCCTTTTTGGTCCGTCTACCAATTCATGTCCTGCCCATTTTTAGTAGTTATTTATACATTTTTTAATTGGTGGGTCCCAATAAACAATACATTTTTCCTCCACTCAACTAATAAACAATACACTTTGTGGGTCATTTTCTTCACTCAACTAATAAACAATACACTTTTTCTTAAAACCCGTGTTTCCTCCCCTAGGTCATGAATTAGTGGACGAAGGGAGTACAATACTAGTGGATGATGCCATTGACATGTATAAAAAGAGTAGTATGATTGATTAAAGATTTATTTATCTCATATATTTATTTGGGTGAATACATAGAAATGCCCACTTTTCTTAAGTAGACATGAAAAATGCCCACCTTTATAAAACTATATGTTTTTCGTCCAAATTGTCATTCCTACCCTTATGTTATTTCCACTCTTAATATTACTATGTCCAAAATTGCTACTGTCACTCTCAAAATTGTTATGGACGTAGGAATTTCTCTTTACTTCATTTTATACATTAATCTGCGCTTCAAAAATGGTATCAGAGCGGGTTTTTATTCAGAAAGTATATTATATTTTGTTTGTTGAGTAATTAATCCTATGAGGGAGGAGACTCCAAGGAAAATCATGGATCCGAACAATTGTCCAAGATGTAATACATACAAGGTTATTCTCTAAAATTTGGAGGAAAAGAGAGATAGTCTACGTGACAATCTCTATTGGCGCAAGTGATACCTTGAGGGACATGTTCATCAAGAAGAAATGAGGAGAATATTCGTGAAATCATCACGAGTATTGAGTTCTGTCAAAAATACATCCTGGAGATTGTCGAGTTTCAGTCGACAATAAGATGAATTCAAGCCAACATCCATCCACCGCATAACTGATGGAGCTGAAGAACAAAATAGTAGTTGCCTTATTGGGTTTCCAAATAATCAAGTCGGACTCTTCCGTCAACATAGAGTTATGCGGTAGAATACTATGGCAATAAGCTATATGATCTACTTGGGAGATAAGCAAGATATCAGGAAAGCAAGAGGAAATCATAACCCTCTTGCGAGATATCAAGAAAAAAGTGGAGGAGATAGATAGGCGAAAACCACGTTCTTGAAAAATCCAAAAAAATACGTGGTCTAAAGACCCTACCTATCCCATACCGATTGACGCAACAAATAAGAAGTTGCAACAGGAGAAGACAATTTGATTCTTGAAAAGGAAAGATCATGAATAACCTGGATAGAATCGGATTGGAAGATCTATAAGAGTTAGTTGAATTATTTACTAACTTAAACATGATAGGTCTGAAGATGAATCAAGGAGGCTTTGAGCCCAAAGTCAAAATCCCACCACAAGGGGATCTACCGGTTATGCCAAATAGAACATGCATATATGGTCCATTAGAGCATGAGGAAGCAACAAGCTGCTTCAAAAAAAGAAGAAGGCCGAAACCAAGGATGCAGGATACACCTATTAGGAAGATCACACTGGAACCAATCTATCCATATAGGTTAGTTCCCAATCTCGATGAAGCAAGTTTCAAAGATTGGGAGTTGCTTATTGATAAATGGGCATCTACAATGAAGATTGTAGTTGCGACTATAGACTACGATAAAAAATGAATTTATCAAAGTCTTCGAGGCAAGTTTTGCTGGAATGACAAAAAGGTTCTGGAAAAACACCATTGTCCAAGAGAAGAACGCGTTGTTTGCCAAATAATCTTCTTTGGAGATTCTAGAAAGGGCAACAAAAGTTATAAAGATACTGTTGGGAATTAAAAGATATATCAGTTCTCCTTGTTTTGATGATACCAAAACTCTTAGAAGTTTCTTTCTAGACAAGGATTTTATTGGATTTAAGTGTTTTAGTCCATTCTAGTAGCTAGACTGAAGACGAAGATTGAAGACTAAAGCGAAGACTGATGTTTAGAACTCAACTGATAGCTGAGTCAACTGAAGGACGTATACTGAAGTCTAAGTGTTTGGAAAACACTTGAGAACTCCACATCAGCTGAAGCATTTATTATAACTGGAGTTAAGTATCAGATGGATTCCTCTAATTGATTGTTCCTATACAGACTGATACTCAACAATTAGAATGTTTCAGTCAATTCTATCATAACCACATGGAGTTCAAGCAACTGATTTCCAGTACAAGCTGCAATTAATGCAAAAGATAGATCATTAAATGCCGAATCATCCTTCAAGGTACAGAGTTTCTTTTTCCGTATTGCCACTCCCTGTAACACCATCTCCTAGTCCTGCAAAGACCATACCTCTTTCAGCTAAAGGAGATACAAAGACTGAGGACCTAAGCAGGAATTCAAATTTGTCTCACAACGGCAGAAAATGCATAAGGGTCGCCGCCAATGGTTCTGTTCTCCAGACGCTGCCTATAAATAGAGCTCAAGGTTCAACCTCATTCTTCACCGATTCAAACACACAAGCTGAAACTCTGCCAAACTTGCAACTCAGCCTCTACACCACTTTCAAAAGTTTGAATCGAATAAGAGAATACCTAAAGCTCAAATCAGTTTACTGATTACAAACATTCTCTTATTTTCTTAGGCAATCTCATTGTAAATCCTTAGCCTAAGTTTCAATTACTGAGAGCATGTTCTCAGTAATCTAGTTGGTATTTCGAACCCTTTTTTAAAGAGCGAAAATCCAACGCAGAGAGTTGGTATTGAAAAGTGTTCTTTTCAATCTAAGGTTTGCTGTGCACCCGTAAGCACAGGCTAGTTATTGTCAGCTTGATCAACTGATCGTGGACGTAGGAACGTATTTTCGAACCATGTAAAAATCATTTGTTGTGTATTGCTTTTAGTTTTTCAATTCGTTACTTGTGCACAAGCCATTTTCAACTGAAACTGATAATCTAAAGGATTAAACTTTAAAAACTAACAACTTGACGCACTAAAGGCTTTTTCAGTTAATTTTACTTCCGCTCAAGTGTAATCAGTCCAATTGATAAATCTTAGGATAATCAGTAGGATTACTTACACTTCTCTTATTTTTTATAACTGATAAGACTGAACCCTATCTGAACTGAAGTGAGTTGACCAGTTTCACTCACTGAAGTTATCTTAAATGATTCATCATCAGTCGCAGTATTGACCTTTGTTTTCAATTGATATTATTTCAACTCCACTGCATATCAGTTTTTAGTTAGAAAATGCTATCAGCTTTTAGTTTACAAAACAAAAAATTTAAAAAGCTACTAATGTATTTCCTCCCCCTCCATACACCAGTTCCGTAGCACCTTGAGACCCAACAAATAAACTTTATTGGAGTTGGATATTTTGAAGGTTCGAGAGATGAGAAGCGGAAGAAATACATTCAAACATTCTATAGCTTGAAACAGGTGGTATTGGAACAAAAAACTCCTAATGAATTCCTATACCTATATGCCCTATATACACATATGGGAATTATTGATGCAAAGATCTCAATGGAACTCTTATTTATGAAATTTTCAAGTCCATGGAGGGAGATGTTCATCAACGAATACAACTGTACAAGTCACTCGGAGAATATCCTATTGACAGTACAACAAGAATGATGTCCTATGTCCACAGAAAGCTATCAGATTGGTGCCAACAAGCGTCAATATGAGGAATCTCCAGAAATTGAGAAGAATCAACAAGGGTACTCCTTTAAATTATGAAAATATTGACCTACCAACAGAGATTGAAGGGGAGATATAATATCAAAGGAGGAAAAAGAAGAACATGTTCCATCCTTATGCTAGAGAACCAAGGGAGAAGTGAGGTTCTTGGAGGCCTAGAACCATGTGGTCCAAACAAAAGGCCCGATCTTATAAATTAGGCCAAAGAAGCGGACCATCAAGAAGTTGGTTTTCATCCCAGAGACGAACCTATGCGATAAAAACTTTCAGGCATACTTAAGCCATGCATGGTGAAGATGAAAAATCTTCATGAGGTAACTCAAGGGCCGTTTTTTCGCGCTATCAGAAATCCTCTGATAAAAGAAGGCATTACCATACATGGAGGAAAGTACCTTAACACAAGTCTTGAGACTATAGCCCTTAAGTCGGAAGCTCAAGGAAAACATGATGTTAAGGGGTTACACCTTGAATTATCATATCAACCCAGCACCTCGGGGGTAAAAGAGGAAGAGATCAACCTTAAGCCTATGATGACAAATCTAAGATCGATACTAGTATTATTGAAGTATCTCCTATCTGGCAGGTATACCAAACAAAATGGGAAAAACTTAACTCAATGAGAGGCATTAATCCGGGGACATTGCCGGGTTGATGTCGTGGAAAAATATCCCTGAGTATGGATTACCATCGACGCTAATCCACAGGAAGTCAATGAATTGTATGAATTTGAGGCACTTGCCTCACTGCTTCAGTTCCTACTATGGCACTAGCGTTCAACGAAATCAAGGGTCTACCCAAATGGATCTAGGAAACGGTCTATGACCCATGGTCAATGAACGAGTCCTTCAAAAGAAATGATGTTTTGAAATTATACTTCTTCAGTGCACCTCTTGAACCAGCAGGAGAAGAGAATCACGAAGCCTTTCACTTCATCAAGCTTCAGAGACCCGAAAATCAAGCTTTGAATCGGATCAAAGCACCAGAAAGTCAGTCCTCTATAATCACCACTTTCACGGAGGATCAAATCTCCACAAGGGTAGCATGGGGATTGGGGTTTGTCTCATAGAGATGGACAAAGTCAAGTCTAGGTTTAAGTTCTTCCAGAACTCAAACCTGGGTTCATTCATTTTGAATACTATGACAGGATGACGAGCCCATTTTTCGTGCTTTTTTTGTGTGTCGTTTAGGTCTAGATCGTGTTTTTTTTGTGTCTTTTGTGTTGGGAGGACACATTTTGGGTAAAAGGACAGGTGGACGGGATCTTGGGCAAAGCAGGCTGCATTCCGCAAAAGAGGCAAGGACTTGAGATCATTCATGGGCACAACAATCGTACTTCTTTTGCCCAGACCAAGTACCGTGCAGGATCAGTTGCGTTCCAGGCCAAAGCGGAAAAATCTAGCATTCAAGGGCAAAACGGAAAAAACTGGTGTTCAAGGGCAAAGCCCAAGTCAGAGATCGAGCAGAAACTTAGCAGAAATATGATGATGACTTTGGACATAACCTGGCGTACAAGGGCAAAGCGGTGCACCCATCAACATAAGGAAAGAAGAAGGCGGATATCTACTTACCATATATAGGAAGATCCGTGTAATTTACTTGCCAAAGTATCAAATGCATATCTGATTGGGCTAAGCACATTTGGAAAGAAATCTCAGCAATCTTGGTTGCGCCCAGAAACCATAGCCGCCGTGCCCAGAAACCCTAGCTGCTGCGCCCAGAAACCCTAGCTTGCATGGACCTGGCCCAAGGCCCACTACCATTCTCTATATAAGGATGCACACCTTTACGCCCAGAACATGAATTTCGAGGCTGAATATTTTTTTACTTTTTGTACACTTTACAATCATCACAATGTAATCACTAGAATAGTTTGGATAGCCATGGCTTCAGCCATGTCTTAGTTTAGTTTGTATTTTCCTTATTTTTTATTTGCTCTGCCCAAAGTTGGTTTTGGGCAGAGATCGCTTTTCGTTTTGACCTTCTTTCATTTATTCAAGTATGTTATTTTCTATATTTTCCTTTGCCTTTATTTACTTTATCATGTCTAGTTAATTTTTCCTTCCTGGTTTGGGTATAATCGAGTTATGCATAAGCATATGAAATTGTGAGGTTGTATCTGGGCAAAACAGCTGTGCATGTGTGTTCCCGAAGTATTTGGCCTGATTCAAATGCAACTTGGGCAAACCCAGCGCTTTATCAGGTCGGTACTGTTCTGGGAACGACCAAGTTACAAGCAGTATGTGGGCTCAAGTTAGGAGAAATCCGGTTCCACGCAGTGCGGCAAACGTGGGAGGTGGTAGTATGTCTTCGGACATGCTTGTGATCATTTGGGTCCGCCAAGCTAATGCGTTCTGGGCATACCCACACAACTCAAGCTTGATGTGGGGAATTCACCAGGGCAAAGGGAGGAGAGGAGTACACCTTCACCCAACATGAAGGGCGTTGATGAGGGCTGGGTAGGCTTGTCCACGTGACACCGTGACAATGGGGGCACAATCTACTGATCAACGGCACATAACCAATGATACATGGGCACAACGAATTTTCTTGAACCTATGAGCGATGACTTTGTCCAAACCTAACGAGATTGTGCCCAGACCAGATTATCTTTGCTTTTGATGTTTTTCTTTGTTTTATTTCAGTTTCTCCTTCCTGGGCATAGCCTTTTGTCCCCATCACTCTGACCATAGTGATTGATTGTGACTGTGACAAGAGAGAATAATACACCAACTCCTCGTGGGATCGACCTTGTACTTACCGCTAGCGGAACCTAGCTGTCGACATAGGAAAATTATAAATGTATTTGCGCAGAGAGTCCTCCACAACGAAAAAGCCTTTTTCTCTCCGTCACAAGAACAACGACAAAGTTCGCGGATGATCTTTCGAGGACAAAAGGTTACTGTTATGGCTTATCAAAATCACGGGGAGCAAAGAAACTCACTGCAAATTCTATAATATGGCTCATACCGACCATTGGACGGATCATATCTGTATAGAATGCCCCACCTAGAAAGAACTAGAATTTGGGAATTGAAGGACCATTCCCAAACTGGATAAAAAGAAATTTCGGTCTGATGAACACGAAGCTCGGGCACCATCAAAAAAGTAAAGGGCCCGACAAATAAAAGAGAGTCATGTAACTCACAACAGGAGGATTACCCACAAAAAAACGACAGAAGTGGGTACAGCTACAGGAGGACCACTATCAATAATGGTCCATTATTTCAACCACCAGCCCCTACACAACATTATCAACTGAATATGGAGTGAGGGACCCAGAGGCATGCGAAGGGATCAAAAGTTGTTGGCAGAAATGACCGATAAAGAAAGGTGGCATCACAATCAATGAAAGTTGGCCACGATGAAAGGAATCTGAGGCCAATAATTCAAGACTGATAGATGGGTTCAAACCTCTATAAAAGCAGGACTTTGGAGAGGAAGAAGAACATCCGAAAATCACACACCTCAAACACAACACATTTTCTTTCCAAAAACTATCTTTGTAATATTTTAAGTCTTCTAAGTTTAGTTTTTTCTAGTTTATGTATTTAGTTACTACTACTTATGAGTAGCTAACCAAGTTCGTCTTCTCCCTAAGATATTACTTATATATTAAATATTTTATAATTTCTCAATAAACGTTTTGTTTTGCTTAACTTTCTGATTGAGTAAATATTTTCTTTCATTTATCAACTAAGTATAATACGTCGAAGCTAAAAAAATTTAATAGTTGTTTATTAATTTAATTTGACTAATTTTTAGTCAACTTTCAGTTAAAGGAATTAAATTGCCCTTAATTTGACTTGTACAAAATTAGCTCTTGTTTTCTCTCTCTCTATTGACGTGCTCTATGCTTTCTCTCTATCTCTCCCTCATGTTTCGTTGTGGCGATATATATTTATTTTTTCGGTCACCTTCTCAATTAAAATTTGGCGACATTGGTTCTTCTTTTATTTTCTCCAATTTTTAGTTGTATTTCAAATTTGGTACGACGTTAATCGCAGCTATCGTTTCAAGGTCTATCGCGCCAACACTTGGCGTGAATGGTACGAAAGGGTCTATTCGCACCTTTCTTTCCAAGAATGTCGCGCCAAGTTTGGCACTAATAGAACGAAAACGCCTATTCGCACCATTCATTCCAAAATATTTCGCGCCAAGTGTTGGCACGAACGGAACGAAAGGGCCTAATTACAACATTCATTTAAAGATCTTTTGCGCCAACACTTAGCACGACGGATACAAATGAGTTTTTTTGTACCACTCGTGCCTCTTATATGTGCGACAGTTATTGGAACGACTAGCATGTATAGTGATAATGGCTCCATTCGCACCATTCGTGACAGCACTTAGCGTGACAGATCTTGGTACAAACAAAATGAATTGTGCTAATGAGCACATTAGCATCATAAATTCCTCCACTTGGCACGACAACTTTTGGACTAATGACACGAAAAAAATAATTCGTATCATTTCGTTCCTGATCTTCGTAGATCTGAATCTTGATCTCATAATTCTCGTAGATCTTGAACTCGATCTCATAAATATGGAACTAGATATGGTGACGACAGAGCAGCGGTGTAATTCACAAAATTCTAGAGAAGATGATAGTGACAACGTTCAATTGAATTGGAAAAGAGGATGGCGACGACAGAGAAAATCGAAGAAGACGATGCGACGATGGTGATGACGAGAGCAAAAGTAGACCAAGAAAGAGCAAGTTGTTGAAGAGAAAGAGAAGAGAGAGAGAGAGAGAGAGTTTGAGAAAGAAAAATGAAGAGAGGTGTGTTTTGTACAACAAATTTCAGCAATAACTTGTCCAAGATATTGAGAGTTGGCTAAAAATTAATCAAATTAATTATAAAATTAGGATTTTATTAGAGAAAAATGACAAAAATATGTATATTTTTTTAGAGAGTAAGAGAATATTTAGTTTCTTAATGAATATATTTTTTTTATACTTGTTTGTAATTAGATTTCTACATATATAAAATTTTATAAATTTTGATATCGCATGGATACAAGAAATTTTTAAGAAGTCGACCCAGATTTTAGAATATAAATCGGTCTTAGCTAGGGCTGTATACGAACCGAGCCGAGCCGAATACCTCCAGGCTCGGGCTCGGTTCGTGAAGATTTGGTTCGGCTCGAGCTGGAATTCGAGCCTAAAAATGAGCTCGAGCTCGGCTCGCTTATATAATACCAAGCTCGAGTTTGGTTCGAATTCGACTCGTTAATTATTCGTTTATCTCGAGCTCGAGCTCGGCTCGTTAATTATTCGTTTATCTCGAGCTCAGTTCGAATTATTTATATATTAAGGTTTCATTAAAAAAATATATATATATTTGTTCATATATTACTAGACTATTTATGAATCATAATTTATAATTTATTTTTAACAAATAGATAATTTATCAAGTTAGTAGTAATTTTTTTTTAATTATGAGTATTATTTTCATTATTTAAAAAATATTTAACAAATAAAATATATAAAATTATTATTTAATGAACCTATTCGCGAGCCTATTCGCGAACATATTCGTGAACCTATTCGCAAACATATTCGCGAGCCTATTCGCGAATAGGCTCGCGAATAGGTTCGAGCCGAACATGCATAGGCTCGAGTTCGGCTCGATAATTTTATCGAGCTCGGATTCGGGCTCGAGTTCGACTCGTTTAGAAAACGAACGAATTTCGAACGAGTTTTTTTCGAACCGAGCCTTGAATAGTTCTCGAGCGGCTTGGTTCGTTTATACCCCTAGTCTTAGCCCGTAGGTGGTATGCGTCCACATGAAGTACCACCAACCACCCGACACACCTTTACTTACAGCATATACATACAAGCTTGGCCCCACCCACCACCGGGTGACGACACAATCCCATTTCCCCTCTTTACTTTTTCCACTTCAATGTTCTAATTGACAACCAAGAACCATCTGCAGAAAATACAGTGTAACCAAAAACAAGCCAGCTGAATAAATAAATCAGTTCATGATTCCCACGTCTTCTTCCTTTTTCTTTACCATTCCTTCAATCCAACTCCACTCACTCCACTCAGCACAAAATTATTAAATAAAATTATAATTCTTGAAAATTCCCTCCAAACTCAGCCCCAATTCCAACCAAGACCAAATCTTTCTTTAATTCAATCCCACCACTTGTAGATTCTCCAAGAACCGCAAGCACCCAATTTCTCGAATAAAAAAGTTTCCCGAGAAGAAAAGAATAGAGGGTTTGTGGAAAGATCCCATTTTTGGTTGATCCGTTCAACTCTTGTTGCAAATGACAGAGGTGCTCCACTCCCCCTCTTCCTCCTCCCCCACTTCAATATCCACGCCCACCCACAATGCCACGTTGTTTCACCAGACTGAGTCATATGAGGAGGGATTTGCTGACGAGTTAGAGAGAGAGGTGGAAGAGATTAGAGTGAGGGAGGAGAGAGAGAAAGACAGGAGAGATCAACTGTCTCTTCTAGCACTCTTGCTGACCCTCTTTAGGAAGAGGTTTCGGCTGGCTTGCAAGACGGATAGAGACAATTTTCCTAGCGGCGGTGGTGGGGTTATGGAGATAGGTTGGCCTACCGATGTGCAGCATGTTAATCATGTCACATTTGATAGGTTTGATGGGTTCTTGGGTTTGCCTGTTGAGTTTGAGCCTGAGGTTCCAAGGAGGGCTCCTAGCGCTAGGTACATTCTTCATTTTCTTGAAATCGAAAATATGGATAATCTTTTCTTATCTTGATGTTTGGGTTCTATGTGATATGATGGGGTTCTTTGTGTTCTTGAATCTGAATAATGTGGATTTTGCAGCTATGTTTTGTCGGTGTGTGTGTGATGATCTTTTCTTATCCTGATGTTTTGGTACTAGCTATATGGATAGGATATGATAGGGTTCTTCGTTTTCTTGAATCCTATAATGTGGATGTTCGAGTTATTGTTTGTCCCAAGGTGTGATAATCGCCTCTTATCTCGAATCTGGATGTTTGGTTCTATATGATATGATGATGGTTCTTCATTTTCTTGAATCCTATAATGTGGATTTTCAAGTTATGCTTTGTGTCGAGCTGTGGTAATCGTCTCTATCTTGAATCTTGATGTTTGGTTCGATGATACAATAAGGTTCTTTTAGTTCTTGATCTCTGGTTTATCATGGATGTTAGATGGGAGGTTGCTTTGTTGAATTTCTCCTGTGAAATTGTATCATAAAATTGGACCACATCGAATGCTAGTATTTTAGGCTTGTGGTTGTAATATTGGTGAAAAAGTGAACACATTGAATGTTAGTATTTGTAGGCTTATGTTTATAATATTGGTGAAAAAGAGAATTTGTTTCTTCTCTGCAACGAGTTTGGTTTTGGGTTCCGAGTTGTGATTTCATGAAATTTTATTTAATTGATTTCCTTGGTAAATCAGTGTATTGTCGTGTAGTATTCTTCTAGTCTTGGAACTATTGATGTGATCTGGTATGACTGTACGTTCGAGCAATTAGATCTCATTTATTTCTAAACTACCTAATGAGATTATTGGTTTGACCTATTTAAGGCAATTCTGTTGTGTGACTGTTTCCATCTCAATAAGTATGGTTGAATTGGACAATGTAGTTGGAACAGATAAATTTCTCATATGAATAAATCCTCATAATGTAGCTCAATAAATGTGCCTACAGCAATAGATTAGATAATATCAAATTTATAATGAATTAGATTTGATGTATCATGCGCCATTAACTATTGTAGAATATGGAATTTGAGCTACCTATGTAACTGCGTTTGGAGATATTTATGATCTCATTGCACGCTCGCTATTACAGCTTCTCGTCATTCTTCCTGTCGCCTTCTGTTGCATTTCTACATATTAGAGAACTTCTCTGCCTATGTAAAAAGAAGAAAAGCCGAACAAAATCAGTTATTGTTGTTGTTGTTGTTGTTGTCGTCGTCGTTGTACTTTATCTTAGTTCCACTTTTAGACAAGCGACTGCTTTTGTGAAACTCCACGCTTAATGAATTTTCTTGTTTGGAAAAATCCATGGACAGTGCCACTGTTTTTGGAGTTTCTACCGAATCAATGCAGCTGTCTTATGATCCACGAGGCAACAGCATTCCGACCATCCTCCTGCTTTTGCAGAGACATATGTATTCCCAAGGTGGCTTGCAGGTGTGTCGTTGCGTTTTGGTTTATGGTTCTATCTATTATGCAAACGATTGTCCTTCTTTCTTACTGGTCAAATTTGATGTACATATTTGCAGGCTGAAGGAATTTTCAGAATAACGGCGGGAAACAGCCAAGAGGAGTATGTTAGGGACCAATTAAATCGAGGAGTTATCCCCGAAGGCATCGACGTGCACTGTTTGGCTGGCCTGATCAAGGTAACTAACTTCACCTAGAACAAGATGCCTCTTTATAGATTTTGTTTCTTCAGTTCTCGTTGTTTGGCGAAGAAGAATTATCTTTCATGAATAGTAATGCATGAGAAAACTAGAAATGTTGAAAATTCTCATCATAATATCACGGGGCTTTTACTTTGCATTTTGATAAAATGAATGATTGAGTACTTTTATCCTCAAGAGTAGGATTACTTCAATCCCACCCTTTTGATGAGATAAGAATCAAACAAAACTAGCTTAAATGATAAAAATAATCAAGGGCCTTAGGATATCCTAAAGTTTCAATCCAACAAAGTATACAAGTGATTAGCCTTACTATTTTTATCTATCAAGGCTAATCCTTCAAAGTAAACGCCCCCTCATAGTATAATGAAACTGTCGTGTTGTAGAATGAAATGTTACTTTCTGGCTCGTGTACGCATATATTATTAGCACATGCTTTGTCTATTCCGATCCGTGTAGGCTTGGTTTCGAGAACTACCCCGTGGGGTATTGGATTCTCTCTCTCCCGAGCAAGTGATGCAATGCCAGTCGGAAGAGGCCTGCGATGAACTAGTCAGTCTTCTACCCCCGACCGAAGCTGCTCTGTTGGATTGGGCGATCAACCTAATGGCCGACGTCGTCCAAGAGGAACATCGGAACAAGATGAACGCACGCAACATCGCCATGGTGTTTGCTCCCAACATGACTCAGGTGACTTCATGCTGATTTTCTTATACGCGTGATATGTCAACTAGCACAAGAACTTGTGTCTGATGAGTCAAGATTCGTCTAAATTCATATCCGGTGGCATATTTGTAATATTATTGGTGTTTGATAGTATTTGGATATGGATATACACTACACTAACTCATTGATACTGCCATATGTTGCAAAATCGATGGATTAGTGTAGTACATGTACATGTCTGATAGAAGTTCCCTTTGTTTCCGATTTGTTTGTGTCCTTCGTCATCCTAATATTCTTCGTGTTTCTCGAGCAGATGGCCGATCCATTGACTGCACTGATGTACGCTGTACAAGTAATGAACTTCCTCAAGACTCTAATTGAGAAGACTCTACGAGAAAGAGGCGATCGTATCATCCAGCAGGCCTCCACGCTCCGCATGGAGCCTTCTGACGACGATGGCCATCGGACCTGCTCACAGGTCCGCCACGAAAACCGTCCCGAGCCATATGAAGAGACGAGGCAGGCCTTTATTGCGGAGGATCCCCGTACAAAGAGCGGTCACGGATCAAACCAAGTCGGAAACACGACCGATGAGGACTATTTCAGCTACTCGACGTCTACTGAAGAATCCGATGGAAGCGAGTCTTGTGAAACTCCTGCTCAAGAACACAAAGCAAGAGCAGCAAACGTCGTTGAGAACCTGTTGGAGGAGAAGAAGACAAGCAACTCATCCGAATCAAGGCAGGACGTCCAGCAGCAAGCCGCAGACGCTGCAGCCACCAAAATCGAGTACCTGAGCAACCTGAGCCGGATAAATTCGATGACTGAGCGATGCGAAGCGTGGCGTTGAACGAAAAAGGTCCACGCTTTCATCACTTAGCTTCTGATTGTGAGTTTATGTGTGTGTTTATCTATTTACTGTTGTGCCCTTTGGTTTCCACTTGATTCTAAGCGCCATGTATGTATTGTTAGAAGAGAAAAGATTTGTTTTAATTGCAAATGAGATGTATGGCAATGGCAGGACCACAATTACAGACTGTGTGTAATTGGTGTCGATTTGCGAGCAATCGACATCTCCCATTTGCTTTAACATGACAAATATTGAATATTGAGTGGGTTTGGTTCCATCATTTTCCAAAAATATATGGAACAATCAAGAAGGATCATCCGCGAATATTCCCAATGTTTTCTCCAAGAAGAAGAGATCTTTTTTCATCACAGAACATGCAAATCTTGTGCAGATTTTGATGCAGTTTGAGGTCACCTCACCTGAAACTGACCCTCTTTAGGCTTAGTTTAAAACATGCCAAACTTGGAAATTTTACAGCAACATCATCAGATGGTAATGTTGTGTAGGGCTTATCTTCCTCTGCCAATCACCATCTTTCTAACCTCATGCCATTAGGACAACTTTCAACAAATTCTTGAATCATTGTTGGGAGGTTAGTTACGTTTATATGTATATAGGGTTGGGTTACATAAGAAATAAGAACCAAATGCAACCACTAAATAAATTAGATTGAATGGACGTGAAATTTGTGATTCATTATGTTTATAGAAAGTAGTCGTTTACGTGCATATGAATACGTTATAGTCTCATAAATTAAGTAGTATCGATGATCTTAATCGATTCTAAAGGCGAATTTATTTTTACTGAAGGATGAAAAAAAGATAAGGTGGGGATGAAGAATTTTATAAGTTGAGACCACCAAAAAATCAGAAAAAGGCGTAATAACCACCCATCCTATTTCCACTGTCGAAAGCAGCTTTCCCCCAATAAATAGTCCCCCATTTTCCCCTCACTTTATCAGCAGCAATCTCGTGCACATTTCACTGCTCAAATCTCACACTCGTGTATGTATAGTTGTTGATCATAGCAAAACAGAGAGAGAAATTGAAGGCCAAATATGGCAGCCTGCGGTGGCATAGAACACATCTTCGAGAAGCCATTGTCGGAAGCTCCGAACTTTCTAGAAGCCCTGTCGCCATGGAAGCACATGAAAGCCTTGAACATCGATGACGACTCTTCCTTGACAGAAATGTTCGGCGAATTGCATTTCAAGGAAAATCACAGCAACCCTTGTCTCTCTCCTTCACCAGCATCCAGTCTAGAGAGAGACAAGGGCTACTACCAGAGAAAGCGCAGCTCCTCCGACAGCCTCTCCCTCTGCACGGAGGGGCTGGGCTTCGAGAGCTTCGACGATGTGGAGGAGACATCGTCGGGCCTCTGCCATGGAGATGGAGACGGAGATGGAGAGAGGACTGCTGTTGCGAGGAATCAACGGAGCTCGGCGAGGGAGGCGGCGTTGCAGTTGCAGTTCCCGCCCCCGATTTCGTGCATAGGGCGGAGCGGGAAGCCGTGGGTGTGCTTCAAGGCGTATAGGGAAGATGGGAGGTTCATTCTCAAGGAAATTCGGATTCCCACACAGGAATTCTTGCATGCATGCCGCCACGACGGCCGCCTCCAGCTGCGCTTCGTCCACTCCGACGACCACCAAGATGTTGACGATTGCAACTAGCTACACAAATTTCATTTTCTTTTTTCTTTTCTCTGTATACTTTCTTTAAATAAATTAAGAAGATGGTGTATAATTAATCTTAAAAATATGCACTACAGATTGAAATTTGACTGATCTTTTTGCATTTTGCATTTAATTTTGAACGAGGGCCTCCCCTGAAATTGGATCCTCTACTGAACTCGATATACAATCATTTCTATGTTAATAATTTTACATGAAATTAAGATTGTATTAAATACCATACTACTTGTGTTGAAATCTAAGTTTGATATAATATGGTTGAATAGCTAGCACAAAATTTGTATTTGATTAATTCAAATGATACTTATATTCGAATTTATGTTTCATATCTGGAGGCATCGGATCTCCAACACTCTGACATAAGACTTGAAATAATAATTCAAAGAGAACCCAATAGCTGCTTATTGAGGTGTACTAAAAATAGGGTCTTCTATTTTTAGCTTAATTTGCCTTTTGCTCTTACTTTACTTTAGATTTTTCATTAATCTCTATACCCATGGCTCGCCACGAATCTAATGAATATTATGTTTTAAATTCAATTTAAAAAAAATCTAACTTGATATTTATCCAGATAAAAATATCAGCAAAATATGTTTAAACTTTTCCTGCATTTAGAAAGACTGACAACTGGTTGACATGCATGATTTCAAGTTGATCTGCACTCTTTTTGAGTTTTTTGCCAGATGTTAACACTCAACCATTACAACTAGCTAGGGTTTCTGAGCATCAACCTAAAACAGTTGGAAAGGCCACAATCCATTATTAAACATGCATGATTCGGTACACGTCATCACATATAGAATTAACATGGAATCAGGATTTTAAAAAGTAGTATTATATTTATGTATTTATGATAATAGTAAAGAAAATTGTCTAGACGAATCGTTAGCGACGCTAGGTGCCTCCTTGCTTGGCATCAATCAACAATATAAATAAACACAAATTAAAATCACACAAATTAAAATCAATGTGCGTAGTTCAGCTTTGGATATGGAATTTTTATTCTGAATTAGTGTTACATTTTAAAATGAGTAAAATTTTGAAGTAGCCAAAATGAAGCATAAAACACAATTTATGGCCACACATTGAAAAAACACAAAATTTGGCCATTTTTTATTGGTTGGACGTTTTTACCCTTAATGAGGCGGATCGGATAGGATCAGGCACGCGGGTCGCGTGCCGGGTTGGGTTAGGCACTTATGGCACTATTAGTGCCATAAGTGCCAAGATTTTACTTTGATTTTATTTTGGATTTCCGTTGGCACTTATGGCACTATTAGGGCCATAAGTGCCAAAATGACTATTTTACTTGGTTTTATTTTGGATTTTCGTTGGCACTTATAGCACTATTAGTGTCATAAGTGCCATACGTGCAGCACAAATATAGAAACAACAACATCATTTAAACCCTAAATGGAACATCTAAACCCTAAATGGAACATCTAAACCCCAAATGGATAATCTAAACCCTAAATGGAATATATAAACCCTAGGGGGAAGTGTGCACTTATGGCACTAATAGTGCCATAAGTGCCATACGTGCAGCACAGATCAGATCAGATCTGTCGATGGCTGAAATCGAAGGAGGCGGAGATCAGATCTGCCGATGGAGGAGGTGGCGCAACGATCAGATCAGATCCACCGCCGCTGCCTCATCAGATCAGATCCACCGCCGGAGAAGGGGTTTTTGCTGAGGTCAATTCGGTGAGCGAGGCGAGGTATCTGAACAACGGCGGTATGCTGCCGCTGAAGCGGTTGCTGTTGTTTTGACCAGCGTGCCTTGCAAATTGGCGTGATTGAGAACTATCGCCGCCACCACTTGGCCGGCGGAATTGCCCATGAAATCGGCGGAATCGGAGCAGAAGACGCCTTTGAAGGAGCAGAGTCGTCTGAAATGGCGGTTTTCCAGATCTGGAGGGCGGCGAAGGCGACGCTGAACTGATGCGGCGAAGGAGGAAGATGAGGTCGGAGGGTTCCACCGCTGCCGTTAAACTCTAATTGGAGAGAGTTTTTTCAGAATCAAGTGGGCTAGGTCAAACAAGTAAAAAAGGTATAATAGGCATACCACCTAATTAATGGCCAAAATTTTATGTTTTAAAATTAAGGGCCAAAAATTGATTTTCATTCCTCATTATGGCCATCTGGGTGGATTGTTTCTTTTAAAATTTCATGACAAAAGGATGCTAAACTTCTCATTTTACCCTATTTCCAGAACATATTTTTGTATTTTTCTTTTTGTTTCTCTTCACTCGGTGTAAGGGTGAAAAGAGTAAAATTGTACACTTTCTTGATATTCGAACTTTGACGATCGATAATATTTATCGAGAGACGCTATAAAAAGTGTATGACATACACAGATCAAGTGTAGCATTTACAAAACAATAAATCTATGCAGCCACATTGTGGCCACCCACACACTAATATAATAAGAATAATTTTGATTTATTTAATTTATTTTTTTAAATAAAAATAGGATTTAGTTATTTTATTATATTCTCTATATTGTACTTATTTTTTTAATTTTTTTTTTGCATTTTTTATTTTAATTTATTTTTTAATAAAAATAAAAAAGTTACCAAAAAATTGCAAAAAAATTACTATAATGTAGAGAATATGATAAAATGACTAAATCTTATTTTTATTTTAAAAAATATGTTAAATAAATTAAATTATTTTCTACTTAAATAAATTGTGGGCAGCCACAATGTGGCTGTTTAGCATTACTCTTTACAAAACTCAATTTATTTTTATTTTTATCTTTTTCCCGTAAAATCACTAACTCTATGGGTAATTTTGCTCTACAAAAAAATGTTGGAGCAATTGAAGTGGACCAGATCCCATGATTAGGTCGAAGCACAGAATATTGGAACAATTATAGGCTACCTTTAGCAAGCAAGGCAAGACATCCAATTGTTATTGATCAATATCATTTTCAAAATCTCACAAAATCTAATGATGCATATATATTCCATGGGACAAGAGATAGAGGGATAAAATGCCTTTTTCCTTTTAGATAATTGATTCAGTGAGGGCTGAAATTGTGAGGCCATTCATCTTCCAAGTGGATGGGGAATTCACCCACTTTTCGCAAGCAGGTGATGTGCATCTATTCCATCACAAGATAAGACACCGCACTAATCATATGAATGTAGATATTTTGCTTTCTCTTTTTGTAGGTTTTTTTATCTTTTCTTTCTCCATGAAAAAATAATCAACCCTTCAGATAATCAAGTTCAAATAGTGACAAAGTTCATTAGTATTTTTTCCCATTTTTTCAGTGTACTATTTTTTACGGTAGATGATGTCATTAGATTTTTCATCAAATCTTGATATATTTAATTAGTTCCATCACAAAAATATCTAGATGGCTGTAAGAAGAAAAAAAATTACTCCCTCGGCCACAAAAAATATAGCACTTTTACCATTTTCGGTGTCCATAAAAATTATGATACTTTCCATTTCAAGATATGATTCCACTACTTTTTCTTATCTTTTATCCTTACAATTTACAAAAACCCCTTATTTACAATTTTTTTTTTATCTTTAATTCAATCTCAACCTCTCATTTCAAATTTTGATGAAATATTTCTCCATTACATAAAAATCATCATCAATTTTCTTAAAACATGTGCTCACCATCAAAAATATCATATTTTTGGTGGATGATTAGCCACCTAAATATCATGATTAGGGATGTCAATCTAGCCCAAAACCCGTGGGCTGGCCCGATTAACCCATCGTCCGAGAGGATTAGGGTTGAATATTTTCAACCCAATAAAAGTTCCAACCCGATTAGCCCGGGACCCGATAGGGTCGACCCGAACCCGATGGGCTAGCCCGAAACCCGAGTACTTGACATAGAATATTTAGATATAAAATAAAAAAAATGATAAAATATTATAAAATCTCATCATTTCACTTTTCTGTATTTTTGAGATGCTTTGGTTCTATGAGTTCAAACTATTGTTGGATATTTTATTATTTTTTCTTTAACAAAATTGAACATTTTATTGTTACCAACTTATTTTATATGTTATGTAATCTTGATGTTTTTTACAATATCTCATATTTTTGCATTTAATGCTTGCTATATAATTTATATCTTTAATTTCTATGTACTATATTTTATACATTATACATTAGATCATTAAAAATAACAAAATACAAATGATTATTTTATTTTTACGCCTTTAAGCCGATTAGCCCGATGGACTAGCCCGAAACCCGAACGTTTAGGGTTAAGGTTGAAGATTTATAACCCGAAAAAATCCCCAGCCCGATTAGCCCACACCCGATTAGCCCGGAACCCGATAGGGCTGGCCCGAAACCCGGTAGGTTGACCCGATTGACATCCCTAATCATGATACACATCCCAAAAAGTGGTGTCTGGATTTTGACAGATGGAATCTTCTAGAGTACTTCCTCCGTTCCAATTCAATAGGTCACAAGATTTGGACATGAATATTAATAAACGAATAATTTATAAAATAGAAGATATAAAATAATTTTGTTTGATGATATATATATATATATATATATATATATATATATATATATATAGTAGCAAAGAGAAATGAAGATATTTTTTAAATGAGAAATAAGATAATTATGTGTAGACCACAATGACATATGTTGTAAATAATGTGTTATATAAGGTTATTTGTTATATATTGATTTTTCATTTTAAGAAATAACCTACGTCCAAATAAGAAAATGTGGCCTATTGAATAATTGGGACAGGGTGAATATAACAATTAAAAAAGGCGATTAAATTTTGTTAGAAGTGACCTAGAAGGCTAGAATGTAAGGTTTTTTTTTTAAATAAATTGGGGTGTAATAAATTTTAAAAAATAAATTGTTAGAAGTATTGATATTACACCTAAATATGATGTGCATCAATAAAGTTAGCCAGATAAAACAAAGAATAGATAACAAATATATGTTGCTTTTAGGCTAAGCTATAGATTAGATCCTCTGTCCCATAATTTATTATGTATCTCCCATTTTTTATTTGTTATAAATTTTAACTACTTTTACTTCAATATTAATATATTATGTTTTAATATGATTTAAAGATAATTAACAAAGGTTCACTCATCCAATTAGGATTTATAATTAATTTTTTATATTTATTTGAATTAATAATGTATTATATGGGTTAATTAATTCAAAATTAAGATATACTCCCTCTGTCAGTGATACTTTGTTTAAGTAATCAATATTATATGGGTTAATTAATTTATTACTACTATATAATAATTTTTGTTTTTACAACAAATAATTATAAAATAAAAAGATTTAAAGTGGATCTCGTCTAGCTAAGCTATGTGTTTTTGCATTAGCATTATAGAGTCCACAAGATGGGCTTACTTTTTTTTAGCGTGCGTTTACTTTGATGGAAAATGAGAGAACAAATATATTTTCATTCATTTTTCACAACATGTTTATTATGATGAAATTTTTTCTTCGAATATGGTGGAATATTTTCTCGATCGGATAGCTCATTTGTACTCATTTTTTTTCTCCAATATTGAATATATAATATCCTAGGGTAGGGGTGTGAAAAAAAAAATTCAACATTTTTTCATCTTTTCATCTCTATTAAACATATGATAAAAAAAAAAGATACTCCATCCGTCCATCAAAGATATACCACAATTTCTTTTTTCGTCCGTCCACAAAAAATATGTCACATCCATTTTTAGTAGTAGGGTCCACACCATTTCACTCACATTTAAAGTGGGGCCCTTACTCCATTATCAATTTCACTCACATTTTATTAAAACGCGTGCCAAAAGTAAAGTGACATATCTTTGATGGACGGAGGGAGTATTATTTTCTCATTTTTTTATTCATTATTTTTCAATAAAAAATTTACAACTACATTTGATAGTAATTTTTTTTCTTATTATTTTCTCATTTTTTTTATTCATTATCTTATAGATAGTAATTTTTTTTGGATATATTTGATAAAAACTAGGAAAGAGAAATTACTTTTAAAATGAAAAATGAGATAATTATATATGGGCCACAATGATATTTGGTATAAATAATGAATTATGTGAGGATATTTTTTAGGGGTTATGGCAAAAAAATACACGAACTTTGAAAAAAGTTGCAATTTTCACGTGAACTTTTAATTAAGCCCCAAAATACATGAATTTATATTTTTGTTGCAATTTTCACCTAAGTTTGACTTTCAACGAAATTAGAGATTAATTGACAGTCGGAAATTCACTTGATGTTGGTCTAACTTCTAGTGATGATGAGTATTTAGAAGCTCGGGGGCCTACGAAAGCAAAAATTAATATATCTGACTTAATTTTGAATGTCAATTAAGCTCTAATTTCGTTGAAAGTTAAACTTAGGTGAAAATTGCAACAAAAATATAAATTCATGTATTTTGAGGCTTAATTGAAAGTTCAGGTGAAAATTGTAACTTTTTTCAAAGTTCATGTATTTTTTGGCATTAACCCTTATTTATTATATATTGATTTTTCATTTATGGAAATAACATGCTATTGAATTAATGGACATCCAAATAAAGATATATGACCAATTTTCTCTTTTGAACATGATCACATTTTCTCTTTTTAATTACAATCATTCATTTTTACACGATCCACACTCAATTCGAGCACAACCACTCATTACTACATGGTGAAACTCTCTATCTTCTATATATATACCAATCATTTTATTAAAATTCTTATCAAAGTCAAAATAGTTTACTTTTGATGGATGGAGAGGTAGTAGTAATTAATTAGCCTGCACCTCAAAGAAAAAAGAGATAAAAAAAAACCTATTTATAGCCCCTCTAACAAGGGTAAAAAAGAAAAAGAAAGGGTAGCCAAAATACAGGCTATACAGGTGAGAAGGAAATAATCAAAGTTATTCAAATTAATCTTAATTCTCACCTAATAAAAGAATACTTGACTTCTCTGAACATCGAAGTGATTAATTAATGTATTGATTGTCAAAATATATTATTAATAAAATTCTAAACTCCCCTCTTGATTGTGACTGGATCTGCTGAGTTTCTTCGTTGACCTCCCAACAGAATTAATCAATGCAAACCGAACTATTTATTCCGAAAACGTACGTCAAAGTCCAAACACTTAGCTAGTAAAAAATAAATAAAATATATTTATATATATTTCGTAACTTATCGAGTTTAGATACATACATTTAACTTGAGCAGGTTTCATGAATTCTAAGAAATAAAAAAATCGTCATTACTGGACTGCACGTTTTGATGGAGATAACACCCCTCCAACGTGCAAACGATGCACATTTTCATTCCTATAAATAGTCCAGAAATGGCAAATCCAAATATCAACCACTCCTTCCAATAATACATAAAATAGTATAAATCTTTAATTTCTAATTTTAAAAATGTCAAGTTCGAGCTTAAGCTTGATGGTAACAACAGCCTTAGTCTTGGCCGCCTTGTGCGGCCAGAGCCAGGGCGCCGCCGCCCCTCTTCAAGTAGGGTTCTATAAAGGAAAATGCGGCTCCGCCGACGTCGAGGCCGTCGTATACGGCGTCGTTAGAGCGTGGTTCGCCACCAAGGATAACACCATCGCAGCTGCTCTTCTACGCATGCAGTTTCATGACTGCTTTGTCAATGTGAGCTAATATAATTAAACATCTTCGTTTCTCTCTTACATTTTAATTTCATGTCGTTATATGTCATGTCTCATTTCAATATAATAATGTAATTGGACGTCACGAAATATAATTAACACCAAAGTATAAGATGAAATCGCATATTTATCACTTGGCAATATATATAGTAAAAAAGTGGAGTGATAAAATAGCTATATATTAGGTATTAATATAAAAAAAGATAAAAAAGTAAATTGCATTATAGTCTAATTTCATACAAATTTGTTGTTTGAAGGGGTGCGATGCATCAATTCTATTGGATGGGGGAAATAATACAGAGAAAGCAGCAATCCCCAATCTGAGCGTCCGAGGCTATGAACTCATCGATGCCGTAAAAGCTGTGGTGGAGGCCGCCTGCCCCGGCGTCGTCTCATGTGCTGACATCATCGTCATGGCAACACGAGATGCCGTCGCCCTAGTACGTTTTTTTTCTTTTATTAATTATATATATTTTCAAGTTATGTTTCATAGATAAAAATAGTAAGACTCTTCTTTAATTATTTAAATATGAATTGAAACTTTGGGATATATTAAAAATAATTATTTAAATATGAATTGAAACTTTGGGATATATTAAAAAGGTGAGACTAAAATATAAAAATACTCGATTATTTAATCATGCAAAATAATGTATATTAGATGACATCATAAATATATATATACAGAGCGAAGGAGGACGATACATGGTGCAGACGGGGCGGAGGGACGGGACAATATCCCTAGCCAAGAATGTGGATCTCCCAATTCCTTCAGTTTCTGTCTCCGATTCCATCCAAGCATTTGCAAAGAAAGGACTCACTGCCACAGACATGATCTATCTT
Organism: Salvia miltiorrhiza; assembly: GCF_028751815.1. Lineage (NCBI taxonomy): Eukaryota > Viridiplantae > Streptophyta > Magnoliopsida > Lamiales > Lamiaceae > Salvia > Salvia miltiorrhiza. The sequence goes on from NC_080387.1 coordinate 34,139,294, forward strand.
CTAGGTACTTAATTACATCTAACGAAGATCATTACGTAATTTTTGGAGGGATAATATTAGGAAAAATGATGAACTTTTCTTTTGTATAAAATATGAGAAAAGAAAGGAGGTATTTAAAGACATAAATTTTTATTATCCCTCATTTTCACATGATAAATTTATCCATGCATCAAAGTAAACGCACCCTTAAGCTCTAAAAATGGCGACGATTGTAGGCGGCCACACTGTGGGGGTGACTCATTGCTCCCTCATCCGGAGCCGGCTCTACAACTTCGGAGGCACCGGGCAGGCGGATCCAAACATGGACGCGGCGCTGGTGGCGGCACTGAGAGCGCGATGCCCTCAGAATGCTACTATGGTAGACAACACGGTGAACCTGGACCAGAACCCCTTGAGCTCAATGGTTGTTGACAACTCCTACTACAAGCAAATAGTTAAGAAGAGAGGGATTCTGCAGATCGATCAAGACTTGGCCCTTGATCCACTTTCAAGATCAACCGTTGCAGCCATTGCTAGTGGATTCGACTTCAACGCCAGATTTGGGGAAGCCATGATCAAATTGGGCGCCGTTCAAGTCCTCACCGGCAAACAGGGCCAGATCAGGCGCTCCTGCCGCGCAATCAACAAGCCCTAGCTACACCACGCTTCTTAATTCCTTTTCATCACTTTCACTTATGACATTTCGCTTCCATTAATTCTTACCTCATTCTTTGAGATTTCTACTTTGTGTGTTTCTTTTACTATGTATGATCATGATTGGCTTCTATATATACAAACTTGTTTTGATATTGAAGATGTACGGAATAATATCTATATACTAATATAAAAAGTGTCTTGAGCTTAATTATTACATTATTTAATTTTAAAAATAATTATGTAAATTGCATATTGTATATTTAAAAAAAATATATTAATTTATATAAAAATATTGAACTTCACGAATATCAGCATATGTGTATTTCTCGAAACAGAATATTAGACATAAAAAATACATGAGAGAGTAATATTTAGATTAAATAAATACATATATCTACTACTCCAATTAATTGTGGTTGATATAGATAACCTAATCATGATCAAGCTAAAGATGATTCAAAAATAAATTCATATTTTAATATGTTACTATAGTATTCATAATTGTAATTTTTTAATTTATATATTAATGGTGCCTATATATTTAGAAAGGGAAAATGTGCAAATTGGCCCCCGAAGCAGTAGTCCCTATAGCGTATAACCCCTCTTACTCACTGTGTGTGCAACTAAACCCCTGAACTCCGAGAAAAGGGTGCAAATTCCCCCCTCTGACTAACGGCTGTTAACGACGTTAGGTCAGAGGGGGGATTTTGCACCCTTTTATCGGAGTTCAGGGGTTTAGTTGCACACACAGTGACTAAAGGGGGTTTTACGCTATAGGGGCTACTACTTCAGGGGCTAATATGCATCTTTTCCCTTTTTTAATTAACTCTCATCTCTCTCACTCAGCCCTCTTTCTCTCTCGGCCACTACACCGCCGCTAACGGTGGTTGAATCACCAAGTTGTAGGATCATCTTTTATCAGCAACACAAACGATTAATCCATCAAATCGACATTATATAGAAATAGCGAAAATGAGGAGGTTAAGATCGTTACATTGTGAGAGGCGTCAAATTTGGTGATGGCGCCGACGCCTTGCCAAACATCACAAACTCGTGAAGCTTCGAGGCGGCAAGCTTGCTTCTGCGGCGTGATTTGGGGGCGACCTTCGCGCTGTCTTTTGTTGAAGCAAAGCACAGAGGACGACCGCAAGTTTGCTAGAGAGTAGCCAGTGGTGATGGAGAGCGTGTGCGACGCTCTTCGTTCGAAATTCGAGCGGTGGAGGCAGGCCGGTGCTAAGGTTCAATCCTTCGTCCTCTTCAGAGGAGAATCGAGCAGGAGACGGCTCTCCGGCTGGGTGCGGCTGCACTGGAGCCATGGATTGGCTGCTTGCCGGCCTTTTAGCAGCGGTGGCGGCGATTTCGCCGTATTTGAGAGCAAGAGGCGACTCCTCATTGAGAAAAGCTAGGGTTCGCGAACTGTCACAGATTGAGATAGAGAGCATGTGGTGGGTGTCATTGGCAGTAGGCGGCCGGTTTGCCGGATATCGCGGCGGCGATTTCGGACGGAAGGGGGGAATTAGGGCTCGCCCTTGACGTTGAGCGTGTGCAGCCGAGAGAGCTCTGGGGTTTAGGGCCCAGGAGAGAGGGAAAGGGGCAGCACCCTCGGCCAGCCTTGCCGGAGCTTAAATCAGCGGCGGTGGCGATCAGATTTTGGAGGAGGAGGGCTCCCTGTTTTTTTGTGCGTGACTTTTTGAGAGAAAAGAGAGATGAGAGATAATTTAAAAAAAAAAAAGGAAAATGTGCAGATTAGCTCTTGAAGTAGTAGCCCCTGTAGCGTAAAACCCCCCTTAGTCACTGTGTGTGCAACTAAACCCCTGAACTCCGAGAAAAGGGTGCAAATTCCCCCCTCTGACCTAACGTCGTTAACAACCGTTAGTCAGAGGGGGGAATTTGCACCATTTTCTCGGAGTTCAGGGGTTTAGTTACACACACAGTGAGTAAGAGGGGTTATACGCTATAGGGGCTACTACTTCGGGGGCCAATCTGCACCTTTTCCCATTTAGAAAAGATCCTCTAAATAACTTATTTTATAATTTATTAAAATTGATGATTTTTTAAACTGACTCAAGTCCAATTGTAATTTTTTAATTTATAGTATTAATGGTACGACCTATATATTTATAAAAGATCCTCTAAATAACTTATTTTATAATTTATTAAAATTGATGATTTTTTAAATTGACTCAAGTCCGACCAGAGAAATACATTAGTTTATAAAGTTTATTAATTTATTGAGTATTATTTTAGAAATATTTTACTATAGCTGTAAAATTAAATAGACTAAATTGGTAATACAAATATTGAATATAATTAATATTATATTTATATTTTTTTTATCAAATAAAATAACATTAGTTAGATTTACAATGTATGCTTTTTTTTGCGGATCTCATTCCTTTTTGTGCTAGTTATCCTAAATATCTTGCTTGAAAATCTTCGGGACTGCGTAATGATCTACGGGTTAAGTCATGTCAAAACAAACCGTTAGGACGACAACAACAAATCAAAAACTAACAAATTCAAGAATAATTTAAAAGCATATGCCAAAATTAATCTCTTAGAAACACAATAAATTAACCGGCCTTGAGGCAATGACATTCACATTGTAATAATCTCAAAACTAAGGTTTGTCACATCATCTTCCCGGCGGATACCTCAAAGTTTCCACCCCTCAACCATTACATATTAGATGTATAAAATCTCGTGTTTCGTTTCACCAATACACATTAGAATCAAAAATCTCGAAAGGCAAAACAAATAAACAAACAAACAATGAAGAAACAGCTACTCCTCGTCGTAGCCGCCGTCGCCCTCGCCCTCATCCAGACCACCCGGGCCGGGGACCCGGACATCCTGACCGACTACGTCATCCCGCCCAACACCCCGGCCCCGGTGGATGGGGGGTTCTTCACCTTCACCGGGATGCGGGCCCTCGTCTCGTCCCCGTTCCCTTCAACATTCAAGGTGTTCAAGGCCGGCATGGAGCAGTTCCCCGCCCTGAACGGGCAGAGCGTCTCCTACGCCGTCCTGATGTACCCCTCGGGCACGGTGAACCCGGTCCACACGCACCCGCGGTCGGCCGAGCTCCTCTTCCTCGTGCAGGGGACCCTCGAGGTTGGGTTCGTCGACACCACCAACAAGCTCTTCACCCAGAGCCTCCAGCAAGGCGACGTTTTCGTGTTTCCCAAAGGGCTGGTGCACTTCCAGTACAACGCCGACGCCAAGAATCCGGCCGTCGCCATGTCCGCCTTCGGGAGCGCCAATGCGGGGACTGTTTCGTTGCCCAACACGCTGTTTAACTCCACCATTGATGACACTGTTTTGGCTCTGTCGTTCAAGACTGATGTTGGCACCATTCAGAAGCTCAAAGCTGGCTTGAAGGGATAGAGATAGTGTGTGTTGTGTGTGTGTTTCTTCATTTCTTTGTCGAATAATTGGATTGCAGATCTGTTGCATTGTCTCTGTTGTATACATTTGATGATTTCTTATAAAAGCCCTATTGGTATACGGAGACCATATGAATGAAATAAGATACGAGATTTAATAATAGATGCGAGAAATTTTGCATTCATGGACAGAGGTAGAATATTAAAACGGATGGGTGAAATTATATTCTTATAATATTTAAGAATAAATTTAAACGGACGAAATTATTTGTCACGACCGGCCCTAATTAAGGATAATTAAGCCGGGGAAACCGTGACTAATGGAGGGAGATTAGAAGCGGGGTAGATTGGGGAATAATCAAACAAGAAAGGATCACATTTCATCATTTAACAGAAGGAATATTTATAATATAACAGAAGTTTAGTCGTATAGACTCAAATAACTAGTAAGTTCGGATAACTCCGACTTATCCAAAATAACATAAAACTTCTGAGTACGCAGCGGAATAAGGTTCTGATTACATGTATGAAGACATGTAACCCTAGAGTTCATTAATGCATAATAAGACAAAAGAATCCCGCTCGTCACTTCATCACCATCGGCAGCTGCTCAACCTGCACATTTAGAAATATATGCAGGGCTGAGTACAAAAGTACTCAGTGGGCACATATGCCTACTATGAAATATAACATGCTTCATAAAGTTGTAAATTGTCATGCCATCATAAACAGTACAGCAAGGGAGTTTTTCGCTAAAAAGGCCCAAGCTTACTAAATTCATTTGTGATTCTTAAAGTTCGTCTGCAGACTAAGTTCTCTTGTAATCTATCATATCTGGAACTGTGTGCCGGAGAGGTGGCCACCTCTCACGGACACTTGACCGGCCAACCCGCTAGATGACTCACGGTCACTGGTGTACACTAGCCCTGGCAGGATAGCTATCAACTGCTCAGGACCCGAATTCGATTTCATAATAACTGGCAAAGCCACATCAGATAGATATCATACCAAACATTGAAACATTTATGGCAAGACAATAGTTGAAATAATTTTCAGTTCAAAGATTTTGCAATGAAATAACTGTTCAAACATAACATTAAACTCATTTGATATATATGAAAGTAACCCACCTGATAGTGATTTTCTGTGATACGAAAGCTCCTCAACAGATTATCAATCTCGCCCTTGACCTTTATTACAAGAATATATGTACATATATAAGATATTTGCTCGAATAAAAATCCTCAAATGAGAATGTATATTTAACTATGCATGATCCTTATGCATGAATTATTATTCTGAAATAATAATCAGGGAATTTCTATTGTTAATCCAGGCTATCGGATTTAAACAAAAGTAAGTCTCGTCTCATGAAACCGGATAATTAATTAAAATTAATCTATTCTCTTCAGGATGTTCTAATCCGCCGATTAAATAAATCCCGCTCCTCGTAATCGATAGAAAATAATTAAATACTTCAGCTTATTCGCTTTATAACTCATAATCAACCGGGCTTAATAATGAGAATTTGAAATGTTATGAGTTCGAATAATTAAAAGGTTCAACATCAGGTAGCCCAATAATTAATTAAGTAGAAATGGCCCGGATAGCTAAAATGAAAGGTCCAATTGAAATAATTCATTGGGCTTAGTAATTAAATAAATCTTGGCCCAAATGATTAAATAATGAATAGTTGGGCTCAATTAAATAAATCATGTAAGGCCCAACTAAATAAAATTTCAATCCATAATTTAAAATTAGCCCAAGAATAGAATGAATTATTCTGAGCTTAAAATTAAATAAAACTCGGCTCAGTTGATATGATACAGCAGCCCAAAGAATTAAAAGACAAAGCCCAATTCCTTAAATTAATTCATGCTCAATAAAAATAATGAGAAGAGCCAATTAAATAAAAGACTGGCCCAATTCGAATTTAAATATGAAAGCCCAAGCAATTAAAATTGGAAGCCCAATTTCATTAAAAATAAGCTCAAAATTTCGGCCCACATAAATTAGAGGAAAGCCCAAACAATTAAAATTAATCAAGCCCAAAGAATTAAATGAAAAGGCCCAATCACAGCCCAAATACTAAAATAAATAAAGCCCAAATCCTTCTCCCCCAAACATCTCGGTTCTCTCTCTCTCAGCATAACACTCTCGTTTCTTTCTCTCTTTATTCCAAAAAGTCGAGCTCTCTCTCTCCCTTCAAGAAACCGCTATCTCTTTTTTTCTTCTCTCAAAATTGTCGGCCATGCTTTGTTTCACTTCCTCTTGCTCAAAATCCATCTCTCTCTCTCTCAAAGGAAACACATATCTGCTATCTCTCCTCACTCACGCCTCTCTCCATCTCGCTCAAAATCAGTCGAGCTCAGCCGAGTTCTCTCTCTCAAAAATCACTCACGCCTCTCTCCATCTTCCTCTTCAGCCGAGTTCTCCCTCAAGATCAGTCGAGCTCAGCCCCTTCCTCTTTCTTTCTCGATCTGTTCGTCCGAGGCGAGAAGGACGAGCCCAATTTCTCCCTGACATTGAAATCGCCTCTGTCGCCGCTGCAACATCCGGCGAACAGCCGGGTCTCGCTCGACCTCCTGCGTCGGTCTCTCTCACCCTCTCGATTTCTGGAATCGCAGAACATGAAGGCGAGCTTCTTCGCCTGAAACCGCTGTCGTCGTCTCTGTAAATCCAGCGAACGGCGGTTGAACCTCCTCCCTCACGTCCATCTCCGACAATCAACACTCGACTGATCCTCTCGCTCTCTCTCCTCTCGAAGTTTCACCGCCTCCTTTTTGGAACTCCGGCGAACGACAGCTATAAGCCGCGCGGCCGCGGCTCCTTCCGGCGAGGAACCTCGCACCGCCTCGCACAGGTAAACCCCCAAATCTCCCTTCTCTTCCTTTCAAAATAAAGAATCTGAAAATCTAATTCCTCCTCTCTCTTTCGTTGGTAGGAAGAGGAAAAAGGCAGCGCCTTTGCCGCCGTGCCGTGACTGAGTAACCGGCGAGCAGAACCGCTGAGGTCTGTGCTTGCGCCCCTCCGACGCCGGTGAAAGTTCTGCCGTCGCGTCCTCGATTCACTGAGCAGGGCAGTCAGCCTCATTTCCTAAAGCTAAGTTCGATTCCCAATTGTTGTGTAAAAGAAATTCTTGTGGTATCTAATACTCTATGAATCTCATAAATGTTATTGTTATCTTGAGTACTTGGTTTAGAAGCTAAAATGTTGAAACGTACTTATCTCGCATAAAAATTCTAGTCTGATGTATTGCTATTTATGCCTTTGTCTTGTGAATAAAACTGATTGAGCTATTCTATATCTGAATTTTTGATTGATCTAAGCATGCTATGTTGGGGTGTGAAATATGCAAACATATAGATTAACTTGAGATGGTAATACCTTGATTGTTTTGTCCTTTTGGCTGTCTGTTGCTCTGTTTGAATTTAATGAGAAGATAGCTGAAAAAAATCACATATCTTGTTTTTCTTTAACAATGCAGGGAGAACTAAGAAAAGAAAAAAAAATGGATAAGGCTAAGCCAATCTTACCTCTTCGAAGTTTTGCAGCAGCTAGACAATTCTCTCAAGCTATTGATGCTTAAAGAGAGAAGAATTTGGTGGGTGATATAATAAGGAGTGAAGTTGGTGGCTGTAAAGGGAGGAAAGCATGGCTTTTGGTGGTTGAAGAGGTGGGGAATAAAGGATGGTGGCAGCACACTTATTTCTTTCCACTAACTCTAATGATTTTCCTTTATTGCTTTAATGATTTTCCTTTATTGATTCCTTGTCGGATGATGGTATTAAACAAGGAATGGTGTTGCATTTGATGTGTAGTAATGTGGGATATGGCTGAAGTACAGCTCTTGCCTCTTGGGAATTATAAACTTGTAGTACAGTAACGCGCTTAATGAAATACTAATCTTGAATTCTTACTAATGTAGCGTATATATATATACTCGCACGATATTTGATTTCTTGCTTGCTAGCATCGATGGACTGTAAATTAAATCTAAATTAAATCCGTAGATTTAATTCTCCTCACAAACCGGAAATAATCCACGACTTAAGTAATTATAAATAATAGAATCGATAGTCTCATCTCGCTTAATTAATTAACGTGACTTTGCTAAGTCAGTTATAACTCTGAAATAATATCATTGACTGCTTTAATAATATGAATTCAGGATCATAAGCTGAATTCATATCAGGATAATAACCGTTTTCATTTACTGATGAACAAAAATAAACACTCATTACTGGATTTAAAATATATAAAAGAGCGGGTCACTACATTATTTTACATATAACACTAAAATAATACTACAAAATACAATCCAAATATAGTAATTAAAAAGCGATCCCCGAGTCGTGACCAGGGCTTAGCTTTGACCACCCTGTTCGTATTCAACTCTCCTCTACTAGAATTCAATAACTGTTGACAGCCCTTACTATATGGAATTAGTCATTTTGGCATAGAGGGATTCTGCAAATTGACCAAGAAATTCATTGCCTCTTGATCTTGTGCCATGTCTGGGCTTTTGTTTGACTTGTTTTGTTTGATATTGTGTAATTGGCTTTTGTTTAACCTACTAGAGCTAGAAGGTTAATGTTTAAGACCTGAGGTCCTGGGTTCAAGTCATTCGCCGCACTATTTTTGAATTTTTTTATTTACTTATATAATTTATAAAAAGAATTATCATTTTTAACCTTAGCGTTGACATTTAGGACAAAAGTCCTAGGTTCTGATCATCACAAAACATTCTCAAGTCTCAACTGCTATATCCCTATCTGATTAATGTAGTCTCCTTCCAAATGAGGGAATTTGAGACAATAACCCACAATTCCTATTTTTATTTTTCACTTCTTGTTTGTTTCTCAAATCTTGAATACGTAATCTACATTCATATCTCTCTGTAATTATAAAGTTTGTATTCTTTTAAATTTTAATATACTTAGGGGCATTTACATCTCATAATTGATAAAATCCATGATTGAGTATCTTTATCCTCATTAATTATTAGAATATTTTTAATTTCATAATTTTAATGGGATATGAATTAAGCAAAAATTAGTTCAAATAATAGAAGTTATCAAAATTATCTAAGGTCTTGAAATTAATTATCAAAATTAATTCCAAAGTTCCAATTCATCTTAGTAAACAATGAATTAGTCTTATTATTTTTATAATCTAAGTCAATTCTTAAAAGTAAACGTAACGTAATTATAGTATTATTACTCGTTTTAATTTCTAACTAAGAATAATTTAGTAACTCCATACTTAAATTGCATGCTCTTTTGAGAATGATACGAGTTTTAATAAAATAGTTGAGTGTGTTGTGAGTGGAATAAAAATTTCACCTTTTTTTTAGGTAAAAAAATCAACCTTTATTAGAGTGTTAAAGTGATTAAAATAGAGTAATATAGTCCTACTCTTTTTTGAAGTTCGGGGTAATTTTTTTTAAAATGAAAAATGATATGAAATTGGGGAACACACTGAAATAGCAAAACAAGCATGAAATTCGAGGATGGAGGGAATATAAGATAAGAATTATTTTCTATTTTATAAAATGTTTCAAAATTGTGACCAAACTTGTAGTATATTTTTTTAGTGGTATTATATAGAACTATTCACCTTTCTGAAACTATCTAAGTATTATATACTCAAATTTTCAAAATCCTACGTTCTATATCCATTTGTATTTTTAAATAATATTCTTGAATAGAATCCATTTATATTTTTAAACAATATTCTTGAAAGTGCATAGAAGAGTGCATCGTCTGTACAAAGAAGTGTAATGTAAGTTGCTTTTAACTAAATTTATTCATCCTCAATCTCATTTCTTGAAGTCATCAATTGAAAACATAATTAATATTGTGTGTGTTATTGAGTTTTGTGCACCTAAGCCCCATCTTAATACCAGCGTAATCTTCAAACAAATTTAGTCTCGGAGAACTGCATCTCTTTGCACATATTCCTCGAAATAAAGCGGGGTTGCTCGAGCACTCTCCGTCGAGTCATTGCGCGCTAGACGTCCCGTGCCCTGCGTCGTCATCTCTTCAATGGGTAGCTCCTTCACCTTCGTTCTCCACAATCATGTTGTGGAGAACGATGCAACACATCATGATATCCTTGAGATGCTCGAAGTACCAACTCCGCACCGGACTTCGAATAATTCCCCATCGAGCTTGAAGCACTCCAAATGCACGTTCGACATCCTTCCGTGCCGATTCTTGCATCTTCTTGAACCTCGCCTTCTTTGGATTGGTCGCCATCGGTGGACTCTTGACGAAGCAACACTACTCCGGATATATGTCATTGCACAAGTAGTAGCCCATCTGATACTATCGGCGGTTGGCCTCAAAGATCACCGGTGCCGACATTCCTTCCAAGACGTCGGAGAACAGAAGCGACTGGTTGAGAACGTTGATGTCGTTGTTCGAACCGGTGACACGGAAGAAAGCATGCCAAATCCACAAATCGTGGGATGCAACGGCCTCCAAGATCAAGGTAGGCTCCCCTTGATCACCGCGTGTGTATGCGCCATGCCACACATTTGGGCAATTCTTCCACGCCTAATGCATACAATCAAGACTCCCGAGCATCCCGGGAAATTCGTGTCGCGCCTCATGCATCTGAAAAAGGCGTTGGACGTCCGCCACCGTAGGACGTTGAAGATACTCGGCACCGTATGCCCAGATGACAGCTTTGCAAAATTTCTTTAGGCATATACGCCCCGCCGTGTCGGCGATCTTGAGATACTCGTCGAAAGTATCCACATTGACGTCGGTGGCTAATTGGCGGATAGCCGCCGTGCATTTCTGCAAAGGCGTGAGAGAGTCCCGGCCCACAACATCATGGCTCATCCGAAAGTAACCATCTTCACCTTGCACAGCATCGACGATGCGCAAAAACAACTCCTTATGTATTCGAAAACGCCGTCGGAAAAATGTAGGCCCGTACGTCGGATTGTCGTTGAAGTAGTCTTGCATAAGACGTAAATGGGCAGCCTCACAATCACGGTAGACGTAAGACAGATGGTAAATAACACGTTCCGGCTCCGGTTGGGAGAACATCTGAGCAATCAATTACTTCTGCTTATTGATCTCATCGATGATTTCTTGCGCAACCTCGTCGGACGAAGACGACGAAGTATCATTGAACCATTCGACCATTTTTGGAGGAAGAGAATATAAAAATTTAGTAGAGAAAGAGAGAAAGATTGAAGGAGAAAATTTTTTGGATGTGTGAATGAATGAGAAATGTGAGGTATTTATAGGAAGGATTTTTTTTTTGAAGAAAACGGCTAAGAGTCGTTGGAAACAAACAAAAAATAAGTTAAACAAAATCGGCTATATAGCCGTTGAGTTTGAAATTTAAAATTTAATTTTTTTAATGGGCGCGTGTGTGCACGCGTTGGGATTACATGAGATCAGGCCTTATCCGAAAAATCGGGTAGGCCTCGAGTAAGCAGCGGCTGCAGTGGGCTACTCGATCCCTAGCTTACTCGAGTGAGTGGGATAAGTATCCCACTATGCATACTCTAAAGCTCCCTATTTTTTAGGTATCCATATTATTTAAATTACATTAACATTTACATAAATTACAAGTACCATTTAACTAATAGAGCAAACGATTGTGACAACGTACTATACATTCAATCAGAAGAAGTCTGCAAATCTTGTTTTGTAGCTCGTGAGACAGAAAGAACATACGAAATCAAACAAGACAAAGAATAGGAATAACATCAAATATGCCTAATTCTCTTACAAGCATAACTGGCCGAGGTGCATCATCTCCACAATCTACTCTCAAAATCAAGGTTGTCATTATTTATGTTCTCGAGAATATTGATGATCATTGAGATTATTTGACAATTTTTCGGGATATAAATCATGACAGAAATTTACAATCGTTTTAAATAAAAATGTCGATTATTATAAGTGTACATGATAAGAAAAATTACGGTCATAATGTATATATTAGATATAAGAGCATCTATATTGGTTGACTCAGTTATTGACTCATCCATGCTTCGGGATCACTTATGAATCAAGGTCTGATCTGACTCATTATGCTGGTTCATGTATTCATTTGTTTTGATTTTGATTTTTTTTTATTTAATTTAAATGACATCAATTTAAACGACAATTTTAAATAGCATAATTGTTAAACTTAAAATTTTATTAATTTAAAATACTGAAAATTAAAATTACATAAAATTAAAAATACCTAAATTAAAAGACATAATTTAAAATAACATAAACTTAAAACTAGCTTAAAATTACATAAGCTTAATTCTCATCGTCCAAATTATCCACCGAAAGGTCGGGATAGTAGTATGGACCGAAAAGATCACCGATCCAATTAGGCGAAAAATAGTCGAGATATTAGGGTCATTGGGATCCATTTGAAATTTAGAGAGAAATTGAGAGAGATAGGAGATAAGAAGAGTAGTGTACCTGGAATGAATTTGATTGAGGTTAGATGGGGTATTTATAGGAGAAGAAAATAAATAAAAAATAAACAAAGGAAAAAAGGCAATAATGCCCTTGGGTAAAGTTTTTTTTAAAAAAAAGTTGACCGTTGTGAAGGAAAAAGGAAAAACAAAAATACAAAAAAAGTTTGAAATTCGGCAATAGCCGTTGCAATTCAAAATTCAATGTTTTTTTAAATTCGCGCGTGTAATATACACGCTATAAAAAATTGAAGATGAGCCAAGCTCATCCAGATGAGCAAGGACTCAAACCTCCACAGTTTGCATTGGTCGACTCATCTCAAAATCTACTCGAGCTGAGCGATGAGCCGGACCAATGTGAATGCTCTAAATGTTACAAAATTACAAGGTGGATGTGCTTTAGTATCCTAGTTTGTAAGAATATATATTCAAAATTACAAGGGGGATTCCTCCGTGGAGAGCTCCTTCTGATGGAGACTTTTTTTTCCATAAGCTTTCAACTGAGAGGTCTCTTCTGATCTAGACTTTTTTCGATATGAGAAGTTTACAAGTGACTATTGTGCTTATTTATAATAAATAAAAGAGTGGTGCTAAACAATTACATATATGACTAACCACAAATTAGTTAAATTGAGAAAATTTTGATTTATTTAATTTAATTTTTCAAATAAAAAATTAGTTATTTTACTGTATTGTTCATATTGAAGTAATTTTTTATGATTTTTTTATTTTGAAAAGCCAAAACTAAAAATTTTTTTTAAAAAAAGAAGTTACAATGTAGACAATATAACTAAATTCTAAATTATTTTTTTATTTTAAAAATAAATTAATATTTTTTATTTAATTAAGGGTTAAGGTACAAATGCCCCCTTAAACAAGACACCCCTAGAGCGTATCCCTCCCCATTCTCGATGTTGGCTCAAATAAACCCCGAGAGTCAATAAAAGGGGTACATTTAAACCCAGCAAGTTAACGGCCGTCTAATGCCGTTAAGTTGCTGGGTTTAAATGCACTTTTTTATGGACTCTGGGGGTGTATATGGGCCAAGGTCGAGAATGGGGGGTATACCCTTCACCCTCTCCGCAAAAACCTCCGGCACCGCCCTGCACACCGCCCTTCCCTTCTCTTCTCTGCGATGACCTTACTTATGCCAATGGACTTCCCTGCGGTGGATTTCAGCACAGGAAGCTGTGAAAGCGCTAAGAAAGAAGCGAGTGGCAGCTTATCCGCGCAGAGCATCGCGGCCAGGCAGAGGAGGTGGAAGATTACAGTGAAGACGCAGGAGCTCGGGAAGCTGGTTCCTGGCAGGCAGAGGATGAAATTGGAAATCTGATTTTGAAATTGGTTGTTCTTCTTGCTGGGTTGCGTTGAACCTTCTTCGTGGAGTTCGGCGTGGGAGGACAGATGATTCTCGTGTTTTTGGTGGTGGGCTTGGATGTCGGAGTGTCATTTGCCTTGTCCCACCGCACCGACGTTGGGAGACGGAGTGTCCGTGAACGGAAAACGACCGGCGAGGAAGCGTGATGTCTGGAAACGTCACAATCATTCTCTGGCGTGGCACCGAACGCGGCGGCGACGGGAATCGGAAGAAGGCAGCGACTGTTGCTTAAAAGGTGGGCTCCACGAGAAAATTTTAAAAAAAAATTAAGTTAACGACGTTAGACGGCCGTTAACTTGCTAGGTTTAAGTGTACCCTTTTTATTGACTCTGGGGATTTATTTGGGCCAACATCGAGAATGATGAGAAATACGTTCTAGGGGTGTCTTGTTTAGAGATGCATTTGTACCTTAACCCTTTAATTAATTTATGAATAGCACAATATGACTGCATAAATTGATTGTTAATAAAATATGAAAAAAAAGAATATGTAGCATAATAATTTTAGAATGTGAATACTTTGAGTACCTTAATTTACAAAGTAAGTTAGTTTAACATAATTCCACAAATTACAATGTGACATTATTCATCAAACGAAAAGAAAAAGGAAAAACTTCACCAAATATAGCTCATAGAATTATTCATTTCCTTGACTTTACCCGGACCCGGCCTGCCGGCCAATAAATACCGCCCGTACGGAACATTCTCGTGAGCTCTGACACACCAGATTCCTCCCTCACGGGAGCATAATTACACTTGCCTGCCCCCCACTCCCGCACAAATTACCCAATTCCCCAACCGCTGCAATGGAGCAAATTGGCGGCGCCGCGGCCGCCACACGTTTCCGCCGCCAGCACCACCACAAGCCCGCTGAGAGATTCCTCGGGGTGCTGCAGCCTCAATCCCCCTCCACCGCACCGCCTATCGAGCTCTCCGAAGACGACATCTTCAGCACTCCGTCGGGCTGTTCCTCGCCTCCTCCGCCAACTCACCGGAATCTCAATTCCACCGCCTCCGCCGTCCGTAGCGACCACCGCAATCACTACGGCATCCTGGCGGCTCTGAACGGCAGCATCGGGAGCCGATCCGGATCCGAACACGGCATCCAGCCCGTGTTCAACCACAAGGCCTCAATCGCAGCGTCAATCTCCTCCTCCTCGTCGGCCTCGGCCTCTCCCGCCACGCCTCTCTCGTCGTCTCGGATGCTGATTCCGCGGCCGCCGCGGCCGCGAGCAGATAGGGTGCGGGTTTACCATCAATCGGCGCCGGTGAACATTCCGGTGATGCCGCGGGCGCTGCGGAGGAGGGCGATGGAGCAGGACGACGCCGTTTCTGAAGGAGAGCAGGAGGAGGATGATGGAGTGAGGTTGCCGCCGCACGAGGTGGTGGATTCTAGGCAGTCGCCGTTGCTTGCGTGCTCGGTGCTGGAGGGGGCTGGACGGACCTTGAAAGGGAGGGATCTCCGGCAGGTGCGCAACGCTATTTGGCGAAAGACTGGTTTCATTGATTGATTGGTTCATGCGTTTACATACAGATAGGTCTTAGTTGAGACTGGATGACCACATAATGTGATTCCATTTTATATAATTAGGGCTTAATTGTACATAACCATCATAGAACTGATAGCCAATTAGTCGGTTATCCACATATCGTTTTAGGTTTATATATCCGTTCTTGTGGGGAAATGATGTTTTTGTTAATTTAATTCTTGTACTATACTGTCTTATCAGCCACATGAGATGCTTGCAGGGTGTTCTTGTTTTTCTTGTTCGAAACAGATAATGCTTAGGATGAAATCTGCAGTCAGCTATATGTTTACTTATTGAATCGCTGCATGTTTTGCTTGAAACAGAATTAATTCATTTGAAACTTCTTTATTTGATCAAGAGATAAGGTTGTTTCAATTGATTATTAGATTAAATTTTCCCAGTTCTGTTCTGCTGTTATGTGCCTATAGGAGAAGTTGATTTTGCCTGAGATTAGTAAGTGACTGGCCATGCATTACTCGGCCTTGCTAAGGTTTGAGGCGTTCTACAATCTTGATTATCTGTCAAACTAAAAGAGAAAAATTCTGATGGTGTCGGTATTTTTTAAGGGCACCCACCCTCTTCATGTGTCTAGTTTGGATGCCAAATGGCTGAACAATGTATTTATGTCAGAGCATGGGTTTCTGTTGGACTGATTCTGCTTTGAAACAGTTTGTCATTCTTATCGAGCTGCAGGTGCAACTCTAGTCATGCTTGCTTGAGCAGAAACTCTGCAGAAGTGGTGTTTTGCCATCATGAACTCTTCTACCATATTTCATTATCTATTTGTTCTAATGCATGCCTTGGAACATGTTTTTTAACCATTTCTGGTAATAACTAATAACTTTCTTGTCTATACAATTAGGAGAAGAAGTGCAACAGATCTGGTTGTCTAATCTGTAAACACTGTAGTCTGTAGAGATAATGCCAATTCATTGATGATTTATTAGGTAGGCAACCAGAATAATAGACCTGTCTTAATTTGCGTTAAGAAGTTGGTGATATCAGTAGCCACTTTGTGGACTAGTTGCGGTTAGTTATATCCGGGTTATATATGCGTTTTTGTTTTGTTTTTTAATACAAGGCAACTTGTCCACTAGTACCCACAGGCGACAGCATCAAGGAAAGGATAAGATTTTTGCTACTGATGATGCCTATACTTTTGCCTTGAGCTTAAAAATACCAAATTGGCCTGATCAGCAATCTTTTTCTTTTTTTTTTTCATTAAAAAGTAAGTAACCATACCTGACATGCTGCTGTCTTGGCTTTTATTGGATATCAATGAGACAGATTTATCAGATCTCTCAACAGTCTTAAAAGGATAATCTGTATAAAGTTAGCAGAACAACACTGACTTCTTAGAACTTGCTGATTGATATCAGATATCTCATATCTTGGAAGACTTGTTCCTGTTGGTATATTATCAATCCAATAACTAAGTGTGCGTGTGTTGACCAAACGGTAAGGGGTTAATGCCTAAGGTCAAAGGTCTTGGGTTCAAGTCCCCTTTGGCACGACCTTTTAATTTAAAAAAAAAAAAATCAATCCAATAACTAAAACTTGAGATATATTGGTTACGTGGTAAGTCTTTTGCTTGACAAATGTTCTTGAATGGTACAATATGACAGATCTTTGACTCTTCGTACTTAACTGACAAGTCTTTCTCATTGTTAGGCTGGGAATTGTATCTTTGCTTGCTACTCCCTGTACGATTTACCTGTTAACATCTAGTATTAAAGGAGCCATAATCTTTGGTTTGAGTTTAAATCGCAATAAATGTATTGCAAGATCTTGTCCAAATCAGGGTTTTCAATGTGGCTTGGTATGTTTGATTTGATCACTGTTAAGATCTTATCCAAATCAGGGTTTTCAATGTGGCTTGGTATGTTTGATTTGAATCACTGTCTTAGCAGGAGGCGGCCCTAATCTTGATTTTTACTGCTCACTTACAAATTACAATCATGATTTCTTTCTTTTCTTTTCTTTTTCGATAAATTAACATAATTAAATAAAAAAATTTAAAGGCCGCGCCACAGAGAACTCGAACTTAAGACCTTTAGCCTTAGGCATTACCCCTTTACCGCTTGGCGAACACACGCACACCCTATCATGCTTTCTTTCATAATAAGTAGAGGTAGTGTTGGTTTGTTTAAAAATGGTCATCTACAACTCTTACCTGATTGAAGCTGAAAATTTGACTGGTGCTGGAACTTCACTATTTCAGGTTGCCCCTTCACTCAACAGAGCACAATAGGTCTATTTTTAACACACTAGACTTTTTTTTAACTGAACGTAAAATTAACTTTCATTCTGTTGATCCCATTTACTTTAAAGATGTAGTATTAGAAAAAGCTAATTTTGGTGAGTTTGGAAGCACCAATTATCAAGATAGAAGTTTCAGCTATAAAAACTGGCCCTTAAATTTAGTTTGCAAGCTTGAAGGCAACATATATCAAAGATTATTGGCATTTAAATTGCTCCAGTATGAACTAGAGACATCCTTTCTGGACGTGACGTGACGTGACGCTTTCCCTCCGTCAGAAAATGCAGGTAAGTATTGAACTTTGTATCAATATCACTTTTCTCCTCATTGCTGATCAGGTTCGTGTCGCGTTCGTGTTTGAAAATGGACCGTGTGGAATGCACCCCACACTAAGTTTCCGAGACAGTGAGTGTATTGTACAATAGGAGGTTTAATACAGAGAATTATTATGAGACAAATAATGACACCCTTCCTGTTTTGAGATGATGCAAGTACTATGTTGCAAACATTCATGTGTAGGAAATGACATTCATTTCTCACACGGATTTAATTTCTATATCGAATTATGTTGTACTGTTACTTGCCCTTTTTTTCCCCCTTCTCGTGGCTAAGACAATAAGATGAAATGAATGTTGTCTTTGAAGATAAAATAGGTTGGCCAACTACCACAAAATTTAATGCCATACTGGATTTTGAAGGATCTCTGATGAAACATTTACTCTTGAACCATCTAGGTTGTTGGAAATCTCATGGTCCATATTTTTTACACATTATATGTTTTACCAGATACTCTCTTTAATGCCATCAAGTGGATTCGAAGAGATAAATTTCTAAAATTTGTGCAACAGTGAATTCAAATTTAAGACTTTTGATCTCAATATTAATCACTTTATCATTAGACTAACGCACGTACACACTATTAAACGAGTCTTCTGCAAGGTAGTTACGTGAATGAATCGAATCTAATATGCCAAGGTTGATCGCGAGAATTATTATCGAGTTAAAAAAGTATTTATTCTAGTTTGTAGTGAGTAATTTGATGCTTATCTATATTAATATTTTGAAATTGAAGACGCTTATATTGTTAGGGGACGTTTAATTTGAATGATTAGCTTTGATAGATAAAAAATAATAAGGCTAAACCCTTGTTTAATTAGATGAATTGAAATTTGGATATCTCAAGACTTTTGATTATTTATATCATTTAAGATAGTTTTGCTTGATTCATATTTAATTGAAATGATGAGATTGAAGAAATTCTAATATTGAGGATAAAAATACTCAATCGTGGATTTTATCAATTATGTAAAGTAATCGCATCTTATAGATAAGGGCATCCACATTGGTTGAGTAAGTTACTGACTCATTCATGCCCTTGGATCACTTATGAGTCAAGGGCCAGACTCATATGAATTAGTTTTAATTTTAGACATTTTATTTAATTTAAATGGCACAAATTGAAATAACACAATTACTTGAATTTAAATTGCATTAATTTAAATTATTAAAATTAAAGTAATTAAGAAAATTGAAAATTAAAATAATTAAAATCAAATGAATTATTTTAAAGTTTAGCAAAAACCCAAACTAATTTTTAAAAGCCTAAATTGATTTTTTTTGAATTTGCCTATATTGAAAATTAAATCAATAAAAGCCCATTAGTTTCTCTTTCTTCAAAGTCCTAATTTATCTCTCTTCAAAAGCCGTTCCACCATCTTCTCCATCTTTTAGGTATGTATTTTCCTTTAAAAAAAATAAAAAAAATTAGCGTGTGTGTTACACGGACACGCCTTAAACATGCGATGGGCCGCGAGCTGAGTCCCCCAGTTTGCATCGGGTGGCTCATCACCCAAATCAATTCGAGTCGGCGATAAGTCACCACCGATGTGAAAACTTTAAAGGCCAAATAAAAAAGTGTGCCGCAGGCAGGGACGGAGCCAGGAATTAAGTTCGGGGTACCGCCCCCAAGAATTTTTTTTTTGGGCATTCTGTATATTTAAGGTATTTTTTTTTATTAAAATATGAGCATAATACTAATAATAACGAACAATATTTTCATAGATTATATAGTTTCAATATACCACAAAACTTTTTTTGGACATTCTGTATATTTAAGACATTTTTTATTAAAAGGCAAGCATAATAATAATAATAACAAACAACATGTTCATAGATTATATATTTTCTATATATTACAAATTAGTTTCAATACATTATAATTTTTTTTAGCATTTCATACATATTAGACATTTTTTATCAAAAGACAAGTATAATAGTAATAATAACAAACAATATTTCATAGATTATATAGTTTTAAATAACGGAATTATCCTTAAATTAAGTATATATATGAGATAATATAATAACTAAATACTCTTTTATAAAACAAAATTATTTTATAATAAGTATAAACATATATCTATATATATTTTAAAATTAAAAAAAAAACTCAAAATTTGAGAGGGGGCTCTAGCCCCCCTGGCTCCGTCTCTGGCCGCAGGGGCTTTGGAGCTTTTTTTTTAAATTCTAATAAAATCATGAGTATTTTGTGTTACGCGTTGTGAAAGCTCCATTACCAAATTGAAATGTAAGGAAATTGTCTTATCAAAATCTCAAATTTGATATTTTAAAAATGTTGCTCCAATCAAGATTTTTTTTTTTTGCATCCAGCTCCGAATAATCTATACCTATTATAAAAGAGTCTTCCTTTATAAAAATTGATTTGCCTATTATCTCCCTCATATGTACTTAATTTAAGGTCAATTGTGTAATTCAATACATATAATAAATCTAAAAATAGTATAATTTATGCTTTATATTTTAATATTTATTTAAGTTGTAGTATCTATTAGGACTCTTCATCCACATAAGTTATTATTCTTTTTTATGTAAATTTAATCATTTAGAATTAAAAAACAAAGGATTACTAAACATTTTTATTAATTTTTTATACTAAATTTAGATCATTTTTTTTTTCAATTTTATGAGTTTTATAACATTACACTTTTAAAAAATTATCCAATAACTAATTAAAAATATATTAAAATAATAGATGTTACGCATCAAATGAACCATAATTTTATACTTATAAAAAATTATTGGGATAATTGCGTATAATATCACCAACTATGTCCAAAATCCATTTTCCCCATGAACTTCTAAAAATCCAAATTATATCAAATACTTTGTTTTTTGTTCAATTTGCCCATGTTTTTATTCTTGACTATTTTAAATTATACCCCTGTTTTTCTTGAAAATGTAAAAGTGACCCCATCACAAAATAAATTGCACAACAACCCCACTTTTGGAACTTTTTATCAAATTACCCTAATTATAACATATGCATACCCACGCTCGCCAAAAATGGTCAAGGAGGATGTCATATGTCCACAGGAAGCTGTCCGAATAGTGCCAGAAGGTAGCAGATCAGAGGAATCTCAAGAAATTGAGGAGACTCAACAAGAAATCTCCATTGATGTGCGACAACATCGATCTTCCAACAGAGATTGGAGCCGAGTTGCTGTATCCACGGAAGAACAGAAAGAAACATAGGTACCAACCCTATGAAAAAAGATCAAGGAGGAGTTCTTGGAAGCCAAGAACTATGTGGACAAGACAGAAGGCACGCTCCTACAAATCAGGCCAAAGGAGCGGACCATCGAGGAGCCGGTTTTCATCCCAAAAGCGAATCCCGACAAGAAAAACTTTCAGGCGTACCCAAGCCAAAACAAATGAAAGTTTCAAGGATTGCAACTGCTGGACGTGTGGTGCAAAGGGGCATATTTCTACCAATTGCCCTAAAAATGAGGGGATGAGGAGATTCGAATCCACACCGGATATCGAAGATGCTCTCTACCATCAGGAATTGATACCCGTATATCAGTTCGAAGATATATCCTCTGACGAGAGTATATACGAACAAGAAGAAGTCTTTAGCTCTGAAGATTCAGATTCAGATTGGACCAATGGATCAACCGGGGTCAAGTCAGACTAAAGAAGAGAACGAGGTTTTCCACACTCAGACAGAGGATCAGAAAGGATTTACCAGCCATTTTCTGATTCCACAAGAAGAGGTTGTGAAAAAGCTCGTGAAAAAACTCAAGAAGGAAACCGAGGAGGTACAAACTTACCAAGGGTTTTCTAGTGGAAGAATGAATCAAGTTTTATCTAGCTTGAGTCCATTCAAAAGGAGGCATCATGTTTATTTCGGCGTTACCAGTCGAGAATTGGCGCTTCCAATCGAGATAACAAGCAACCAGGTGGAGATCCAACTTGTTCCAGCCGAAGATATTCGGCGGGATCTCAAAAGAATGAAGCCAGAAGTCGCTAGTACGATGAAATGGATTCATATTGGAGCAATTCAGTTGGTAATCAAATCTGCCCTCTCACCCGGGACAGATCAACCGATTGATGTTGCACTCTGCGACAAAAGGATTAGGGATGCCAAAGATTTAGTTCTTGGAGCTTTCTCAGGCAATCTCTATGCCAAGAAGTTTATAACCGAGCTCTACCCGCAAATCGCTTATAATCTACAGGATTCATCCTTCAGCCGAGCCCTGACACTTTATCAGGATTACAAGAGGAAGGATCTTATGACGGGAGGAAATAGGCCATACTCGCTGACATATCAAGTATCATATGCCCTATCAAATTCCCATCACACAGAGTTATTTCTGGGAAAAGAATTTATTGAGGTTCCAGAAATATTCAAAGAAGTAGCCAAGGCGGTCAATCCAAACCGAGTAGAGATTCCCCAAATCAGGGAAATCGATATCGAAGTAGGAGACAAGCAGGTGCTAAACCACAATCAGAGTCTCAGATTGGGAGCACCAAGGCTATCATTCCAAGGAAATAGGCTAACTTCAAGGCCTATAACCAGAAGTTTCTCTCATTCCTATGAGAGAAGGGCGATTCAGGAAGCACCAGTTCCAGACATGAGGGTAAAACTCAAATGTCCTGAAGGATGGAGAAGGGTTTCCGCGAGATTTGATACAACCGAAAGGAAAAATCAGTTTCCTTGGGACACGTTGTATTACTTGGCAAATCCAGAAAGTAACCGATATATCGGAATTCTGGAGGTCGGAGGCTTTGAAATCCAAGTCGAAGGACAAGCCGGACAAGAAGCTGACGTCCTGATTTTAGGACGTGATTTCCTTGACAAATATCAGCCATGGTCATGGAAAGCAGGTGGAATGGAGATCACAATCGGACGCAAAAGATTGATGATCCAATGACAAGTCCATTTTCGATATACATCTCTGTAGGGATGTTATACGAGAAATTTAAAGCAGAATATTTTGCTGCATATGTGGATTCAGGAGCAGGAATCTGTACAGCAAAACGAGGAGTCTTTCCAGCAGAAGTTGAAGAAGAACTGCCTCGAATTGCGGGAAGGGATTTCTCCAAAAAGATTTTGCTCCTATCAAATGGAGTAAAACAGACGGAAATATTGATCGGCGGTGCATGTCAAACACCTTGGTACAAGGTCAAAACTCCACCGATATATTTCCATGATACCGGAGCAGATATATTATTCGGCAATAATTTTCTGCAAAACTTCAAGCGATATACTCAGGACAATGAAGCCAGGAGGCTGGTGTTCACAATGAATTGTGATCACAAGATCATTATGCAAAGGCTCGAAGGAGCTTTTAATCGCTCGATGCCATTAAAATTCCGCAGCAAGCGTGGTGATGATGGCAGACTCCGGAGACCACAAATGAAGGATCAACGGAGATTCAGAGATGTTCTACTCAAATGCAGAATCGAGGGATTCCCAGATCTCTCTAAGGAAGAAACTCAAATCCTCAAAGTCTCCCTGATATCACACAAAGATATCAAGGAAGAAGAACAAGTGTCCATAGCCGACGTCAAAAGGAGAATCCAAAAGTGTTACCACGAGAATCCTTTGGCATGGTGGGACAAGAACCAGCCCAAAGCTACCTTGAAAGTAAAAACTGGAAAGGAGCATGAGTTCGTAAGATTCAGACCTATCCTGATGAACACTCAAGATTAATAGGATATGAGGAGTATAATCAAGGAACACCTTGATTTGAAGCTGATCGAACCAGGGAACTCGCCTTACAGCAGTCCTGGATTTCTAGTGAGAAATCATGGGGAGATCAAGCGAGGAAAGCCAAGATTGGTCATTAATTACAAAGAAATTAATGATATTCTTGAGTTTGACGGGTATTTTATCCCAAGCAGAGAACACCTTATCAACTGCATCAGAAGTGCAAAGGTATTCTCAAAGTTCGATTGCAAATCAGGATTTTACCAGATTCGCATGGAGGAAGGGAGTAAGAAGTTCACAGCCTTCTCAACTCCACAAGGACATTATGTCTGGAATGTCATGCCAATGGGGTTAGCCAACGCGCCTCAGATATTTCAAAGGAAGATGGATAATCTCTTCAAGGATTATTCTTCATTCATGTTTGTCTATATTGATGATATTCTTATTGCATCAAAGAACATTCATGAACATGTCAGGCATCTGGAGATCTTCGCAGATGTTTGTCAACAAGAAGGACTAGTGCTGTCTGAAAAGAAGGCAATCGTAGCTACCCAGAAGATGGAGTTTCTGGGGATTGAGATCGATGAATCTGGAATAATTCTACAAGATCATATTGTGGAAAAAGTCCAGAATTTCCCGGAGGATCTCAAGGAAAAGAAGCAGCTCCAAAGCTTTCTCGGAGTTGTTAATTTTGCAGGGATGTTTATCAAGAACCTTGCAGAACACAGAAAAGTCTTCAGTTCACAGCTGAAGAAGGATGTTCCATTCATATGGAAAGAGGAGCATCGAGAGGGTATGAAAAAGTTGAAGGAAATTTGCAAAAATCTCCCAAAACTTTCAATACCACAAGACGAGGATGACTTGGTCCTCTACATTGACGCGAGTGATTTCTGGTGGGCGGTCGTGCTCACAAAGATCACCCCGTATGGAGAAGAACCTTGCAGATACTGTAGCGGTCTCTTTTCCGACAACGAAGCTGTGCGATGGCACATTAACGAGAAAGAATTCTATGCAGTTAGAAAAGGCATTTAAAAAATGGCTGATGTTTCTACTCGCAAAGAAATTCACTTTGAAAGTTGATAACACTAATGTCAAAGCTTTCTTAACCAAGAAAATAGAATCTAAGCCTGAAAAGGCTAGATTACTAAGATGGCAAGCAGAGTGCCAATATTATGATTTTAATATTGTCATTTTGAAATATGATGAAAACGTTCTTGCAGATTTCTTAACAAGGGATGGAGCCAACTGAGGTTGACACCATCATGGAAAACCAGAGGCAGCTCCTGGACGACCTGGAGATGCTACAACAAGAATGGCAAGAGTGCTTACTCCATGCCAAACAAGCAGGAAGGATACAAACGGATGATGAATCCAAAGTGTCCAACCGTATACGAGAATGTCTCAAGAAGATGTTAAGTCTTAATGAGGCAACCCACAAGCCGCTCCTGCGCGGGATCATGGCTCCCATGATCGAAGCAGGCATTACCGTACAGGCCGGATTACCTGTAGCAGGGGATTCAAATACCCCTACCACAAGTTCTGAGGCTAAGGTGTCAAAACCGGATCCTCAAGAAGAAGATGTTGCTAAGGCTTCACCGCCCGAACCAACATGTCAACCCTCCACCTCTGGGGAAAAAGAGGGAGAGATCAGTCTTAGGCCATTGACGGGCAAATCTAAGATTGATACTAACATTATTGAAATTTCTCCTATTTGGCAGATGTACCAATCCAGGTGGGAGAAACTTAATACCAGAAAGGGATTTAATCCGAATTATTGTCGGGTTGATGTCAGAGGAAAATATCCTCGTATATGGATGACCACCAGAGCCAATCCTCAGGAGGTCAAGGAGTGGTATGAATTTGGGGCATTAGCCTCAGTTTATACCATATTGCCAGCATTTAGCGAGATCAAGGGTTCACCAAGGTGGATCCAAGAAACGGTCTATGATGCTTGGTCAAACAATCCGTCTCTTAATAGGGGAGACGTCCTGAAGTTATACTTTCTCAGTGCAGCTCCAGAACCAGCAGGCAAAGGGAATCATGAAGCTTTCCATTTCATCAAGCTTCGGAGACCCGACACGGAGGCCTTAAACAGAATTAAGGCACCAGATCACCAGATCTCCATTGTCACCACTTTTACGGAGGATCAAATCTCCACAAGACGTGCATGGGGACTATGGGTCTGTCTCACGGAGATGGACAAAGTAAAGTACCAATTCAAGTTCTCGCATAATGCAGGACTTGGATCTTTCTTGTTAAATTCTATGACAGGAAAAACCACGAACTTCGCAGAGAAGGCTTTCGAAGAAAAAAGGCAGACTCTCTGGAAGCAAAGAAATCCGTCACAAGTTCTGTAACATGGCTCATTTAGGCCATTGGGTAGATCATATCTGCACGGAGTGTCCGACGCAGAAGGAACCGGAGTTTGGCAAAGGCTTTTTTCCAAAGCCTAACAAGAAGAAATTTCGGTCTGACGAGTATGAGGAGCACAAAACTCTACATGGACGACTACCTCGGGCACCAAAAAAGTGAGATGCCCGACAAAGAAAAGGGAGTCATGTGACTCAAGACAGGAGGACCACCCACTAAAGGAGAAACGACGAAAGTGGGTGGATAATAATGCAGAACAACTGCCCACTGACCAAAGTGGGTAATTCTACAGGAGTTCCACTCATCAAAAGAAGACAAATGAAGGTGGAAAAGTTGCTGGCCCCTCACAACATTATCAGCTGGACAATGGAGTATGGGACCAGAAAAGCACCACTCACCGAAAGCAAGGCTGAGTGGAGGGAAAAGTAGCTGGACCTCACCAACCATTATCACAAAAGGATAAAGGAAGGTTCAACTCTATGTAAAGGCACTAACTCGTGTCGGCAATAATGGCCGACAAAAGTAGGTGGCTGTCACCATCCAAGTTAGCTGGCCACGAAGAAAGAATCCAAGGCCAACTACCGAGCAATTATAGAGGGACTCAAACCTCTATATAAACCCGAGCTCTGGAGAGAAGAGATCATCGAAAAATTCACAACCATTTCACACAACACTCTCTCTCTAGATAATTATCTTTGTAATTTTTTTAAATCTTGTTTTTCAAAGTTTTTTAATTCTAGTTTTAGTTTCTTTTTATTTTATGTATACAAGTATTAGCTACCAATTAGTAGCTAAACAAGTTAGTCTCCTCCCTTAAGGAGATTATTATGAAATAAATTAAGTATATTATAATTCCTCTTTTAAGGTTTTGTTTTGCCCAATATTCCGGTTGAGTAAAAATATTTTCTTTTCATTTATCAACAAAAATATTTGACGACGAAACACAGTGAAGGAGGAAGGTTGCAACCATCTCTTGCGAGTGCGTGGTTGGACGAGTGCCTGGAGGGCAGAAGGTCCGTAAAACGCGACGTGAACTGAATCCTGAAGGTGACCATTCGTCGAAAGGTATACTGTTGATTTATGTTTTGAATTATTTTGAAGTGTTACGGAAGCATGTTGGACCCTTTTTAATTGCATTATAATTTTGGATAATTTTGCCTTGAAAGGTAGCATGTTGGGTGTCCTTGTTGATGCTTAGTTGATGTGGGGGTCTTTTTTATAATTTGTCTGAATGTTGGGTAGATTTATAATTATCATGAAGATGAATGTGGGGAGAATGGACAACCTTGAAAGTATTTGATATTTTGTGGATTTTTTAAAGATGATGGGGAATATGAATTTTCTTCAAAGTTGGTGATATTCTATGCAATTATCCCAAAATTATTTATTAAAATAATTTTTTTTAGGTGCGAATACAAGCCCTTTGTACTAGTTAAAAAAAAGGTTACGAAGACAAAGGCAAAAAAAAAGGCGCCAAATTGTAGAAAAACTAATAATGTGGCGTAATGGATAGGGTGTGGGCGTTGGGTTTATTAGGTTGACTTTAATTTTCATCGATTGATGCTACTTTCTTCTACTTTTGATAATTTGAATTGTAGAAATCAATGAGGTACGGAATTTAGGTGACGGTCTAAAACTTGGAATAGTGTATTACTCCTTCTGTTTCATTAATCTTGACACGTTTGATTTCGACACGAGAATTAAGGAGTTGTTGATTAGTGTTTTAAATGTGTAATTAATAAAGTATAAAAGTGATAAAATAGGAGAGAGAATGTAATAAAAATGATAAAGTAGGAGAGAGAGAGATAATAATTATTACCTTATTTGGAAATGTGTCAAGATTCTTGGGACGGCAAAAAAAAATACATATCAAGATTCGTGGGACGGATGAAGTACTATGTTTTGGTGTCTGTCATCCACTTTTAGATCGATAATCACTAAATTAAATAATTTATAATCCCGACTCTTACCGTTCGAGGTATTATGTTTCAATTTTAGTTTGTCATTTAATTTTTGCTCTCGACTCTTACTTTTCGATATACTATGTGTCAATTTCAATTTCAATCGATCGCTCACCTTCTTTTGACTTGTGTTGAAGCACTATTGGTATGGATGAAGATATGTAATCGGCTTGATTGTCAATTAATTTATGCAGTAAATTTAAATATTTTGAAGAAATCTTGAATTGTGACCACAATTAAAGAAAAAAGAAAATCTATGGTCTCATTTGTCAATGTACACTATAGAGGATTTGGCAGCGAGAGACGACATAATCTTAGGAATATAAAATCAGTTATCAAAAGGATTATGAAAAGTATCAAGTATTGCCCATAACAATAAATGAAATGATATTATTCGTTTTCTTTTTATGTTTCTCTTTTCACAATTAGAACTTTAATTCCTGCAAATCTTTAATTTCTTTCTATTTTGTTATTTTTTAAGCTTGAAAATTCATCTAAACTGTATTGTCACTTATTTTTAAGTACCATCGGCACTTTTTGTAATCGATCATCGATCGATGGGAACCTCGAAGCTGTCTGGGGTAGGAGGAGGAGAACCCGAACCCCTGCATCTCTCTAGAAGACACCGTGGTAGAAGGAAGAACGATTAAAGAAATGAGAATTTCATTTTACTTAAAAAAAAAAAAATTGGATCATCATATTAATTTATCAATTTAACCAAATAGACTACAATTCTTACGCGAAAAATTTATATCCTTTTTCTTGTTTTTGGTTGCTATATTGAGTTACTGCTAATTTCGGCACATTAAGTACGCCTAATAAAATAGGTAACTATGTTGCATTTTATATGTTTAATTTAGTGAAGCATCGAAAATGACTGAAGACGAATCAGATTTGAATTTAATATGGAAAAGATTTGGTTTTTGCTTGATATATTGTGATTTGTCGACTTGTGTGGGTCCATGTGTGGTTTCACTTTTCAACATCCGCTACAGGCTCTGTCCCACTATTTTGTGTATACCATCGTGTACCATTATTAATTTATTTATTTTATAATTATTTTTTATAAAAATAAAATATATTATTATATTATAAATTCTAATTAATATTTATCACTAAAAATTGAAATTTTTATAAAATTATATACCCTAACTTTGAATTAATGAACCCAAATAATTAATTATTAATTCAAATAAATGTAAAAAAATAGGGTTATTAGCCTGTAAATACACGAACTTTTTATATTTTCTCAAATTTAACATGACTTTTATTTTTAGTCTACAAATACACGAACTTAGCATTTTTTCTGATTTTTGACATCGACAAGAAAAAATTCTAATTTACTATTAACGTGAAGGCCGATATACCATGTAATTCACTCTCTAATCAAAATAATGAATCAAATTACTCTATTCAAGTGCATATTTGGTAGTTCACGTCATGTATTTCGGCCTCCACCTCAACAATAAATAGAGTTTTTTCATGTCGACGTCAAAAATCAGAAAAAATTCTAAGTTCGTATATTTGTAGGCTAAAAACAAAGGTCATGTTAAATTTCAAAATGGACCCCTATTATTGGTTTGATATTTTTCATGTCGACGTCACCAGTGGATGCAAATAGTTGAGATTCGCGGAGAACACGCAACACCCCGAATTATTTAAATGGACCCCTATTATTGGTTTGATATTTTTCCTGAGAAGGAACGTCCGCTACTTCATCTTCTTGAATGTCGTTTAAGTTGATATCTCAAGATCCGCCGCGTTGAAGGAGTTGGATTCTTGAGAGAATGACGAAATGCCCATCGGAGAAAAAATTGGGATTCTCAACGAATTTGGTTGGTTGTTCCATCAATTTACAAATCACTATCCATTTTTTCAACAGGTAAATGAAATAAAGAAGTTGCAGAATAATGAAAAAGAAGAAGAAATGAAGGGAATGTATATTGTAATATAAATTTTTTTAAAAAAAGAAACTAATGGAAAAACAGTATAATAGCAGTTGTAGCATTAAAATCCAAATTTTCTATTTTTTTAAAGAGTTAATTGCATCAAAATACCTGATCTTTTTCCAAAATTTAGTTTTTTGACAAACTTTTTAATTGTAGCAAAAATTTTAGCTACGTTTCAATTTATTGCAATGTCCGTCCCGCGTATATTTTCGGCCAAATCCATGCTGAGGTGGACCTCCGTAAAGCTTAGGTGGCATGTCGTGCCGGGTAATGAAACATTGTCGTCTCAAATCCATTGCAATAAATTGAAACGTAGCTAAAATAAATTGGCCGGAAATGAATGGATTTGGCCGGAAATAATACGCGGGACGGACATTGCAATAAATTGAAACGTAGCTAAATTTTTTGCTACGATTAAAATTTTTGTCAAAAAACCAAATTTTGGGAAAAGGTCAGGTATTTTGATGCAATTAACCCTTTTTTAAAATATAGGACGCGCCATGTATAAAAACTTAACACGAAGGAAAGAATTGGGCCTCAAGCCCTTGCCCTTGGGTCCGGCAACGGCAGCCAGCTCGCTGGAAGCCAAGCGAACCGTGTGCGCTGCGCATGCACTTACAACTACAAGTAGTTACGGTTGGTAATAAATACAAATAGGACAATACTGCAAAATAAATTTTTTGTTGTTCAAACAGTACTGCAAATAATAAAAATTGAGATAAATATTCATTAAAACCCAATAAAAGTGAGTAATCAATATAACGTTTTCTTGTTCCATGGCTTTGTAACCTGTTGGATTCAAATAACGTCATGTTGGAATAGTGCAATATGAATTAAAACTCATCAAAAACCAGCCAATATTAGATAAGATCACATAATAATAATGTCATATATGTACACATTACCAGCTCACATATATTAAATAAACTTTACAATACGAAACATTGAAGGCTTACGCCGAATTTTAAATCAAGCTGTTTAGAACATGCGTATAAATATCGACGAAAATACACATATTTTTTCAAATAAGTAACCTCATAAAATATACATATGAAATTAATATTAATAATGATTGATTGGAGCCTGGAGGCAAGCAATTTCAATTTTTTAAAGATCAAACCGGCTGGCTTCAATCATATTAAGATTCAATTCGAGATTAGAGATAAAATTCTAATTTCACCTTGTATGAGTATGAAAAAATAAGTGTAATTGAAGACAAATTGAAGGCGTTGGTTGTGAGAAAGAAAAGGCAACAGCAACACATGATATGCACAGGAAACTTGAAAATTGTGATGCTACAATAAATTGGAGAAAAGGGTATGACTCATTGTATTGTACACATCTTTATTGATACCAACAACCTACTCATGCACTTGGGCCCTTCATTTACTGTGCTTTCAATAATCTCTTGCAATATTTATATCAACCCATTTGCTCTCATGTTTTCTCATTATACAAAACTTGTTCACTTATTCAAATGGCGATCATAACTCAAGTTTTTCTACTGGCATCCGTCCTCGTTTTGGCTCTCGTGAACGCGGAACATGAGCTCTACACGAGCCAAGTCCTCGAGGGATCGGTCAATTGCCTCGACTGCCCTCGAGGCTCTGATCTCTCAGGTTTATTTTAATATTTTTTCTATTTTACTTAGTTTATATGCTTCACTTGTGAATGGATTGTCTTTTTTTTTCTTCTTTTTTTTAGAGAAGTGGTAAAGTTGAGAGTGGTTGAAAATTCATTATAAGCATAAGTCTCGATCATGAGGCATATTAGTCGTAATTCCTATCATTATCCAAAAAAGTGCATACACAAAGACGGCCTTTAAAACGTTAACATATATCATAAACACACACACACACACACCAAATTGTGTTAACTAACGTTGTTAATTTCCCTTTTCTTAATTAGGACTTCAAGTTTTGGTGAAATGTGACAAAGTGAAGAAGCTGGCCATGGCCTACACCGAAGAAGACGGCAGCTTCACGACGGCGCTTCCATCAGACGGCGACGCGGCGGCGGCGGCGGCTCCCTCCAACTGCATGGCGAAGATCATGGGCGGGCCCCAGCAGTTATACATCTCGGGAAAGGATTCCGTCGTCAAAATTGCTAATGCCAAGGAAAAGGGTGCAGGCCATTTCACTACCTCCACACCTCTCACCTTCTACAAATCATGCCCTGCAAAGGGGAGGTGTGGTGGCAAAGACATGGGATTTGCTTCTTCCAAGACTGTCGATGTGCCTTTGCCAAGAGAGTGGGGCCTAGCACCATCTAGCTATTACGTCCCATTTATCCCCATAATCGGGATTCCTTAATTAATTATATTACTGTTTGTGATAATTAACAGGATAAACAAAGAAAAACATGTTTGTTTGTTATTTTTATATGTTTGATTAAGTGTTTGAGTCGGAGAAAGAAGAGTAAGACGAGTGTGTGTGTGTGTGTGTTATAGATATGAATAAGTTTGTTTCTTTGTATGTACGATGTTTGTAGCTACTTTTGTAAAGTGGTTTGCCCTAGTCTTCAATTTGTCTTCTCGAATTCTTTGTTGTGCAATCTTTCATGTTGTTTCTCGATATTGTTTTGTGACA
Source organism: Salvia miltiorrhiza (assembly GCF_028751815.1). NCBI lineage: Eukaryota > Viridiplantae > Streptophyta > Magnoliopsida > Lamiales > Lamiaceae > Salvia > Salvia miltiorrhiza. Next base: position 34,171,806 of record NC_080387.1, read on the forward strand.
ACCTTAGTTGTAAAATGTGGCTGAATCACAAGTTTTTTAGAAATTAGTAAAATAAAATTTATATAGAAAAGAAATCATAAAATGTGAGTGCTATTTAAAATTTATTTAGTTAAAAGCATGCACACTGGGGTTCGACTGGCCGGCGTGAGGCCCCATGCACTGTCGCGTGAGGGGGGAGCTCGAGTTGGGTGCGGTGGGGATGAGATCCAGTGTCCCACAATTTTATGTGTGACACTGTGTCCCATTCTTATATTTTTTATTTTAAAAAAAAATTATAAAAATAAAATTTATTATGATACTATGAATTATATTTAATTTTTATTTAAAAAAATTAAAATTTTTAAAAAGTATATACATGACTTTGAATTTATTAACCTATTATTAACTAATAAAAGTGAAATTAAATTATAAAAAATAATTATATACCATAAATTGATGGAATAAACCCTAGTTAATAATCACAAAATTAAACTAAAGCATATAAAGTTGAAATTGAAGAAAAAATATATAAGAAAATAAATAAAATTGAAAGTGGGACACAAAGTGTGACATAAAATATGGTACACTGAATCTTATTCCAGGTGCGGAGAGGAGAGAGAAGGCGCGTTGGCCCCATGCGTGCACCAATTAAAAAAAAATCTAAAATTCAATTAACAATTCTTAATTTGATGCTTTTTTCCATTTTTTTAATTTAATATAATTTGATATATAAGAGTCGTTAGCTCATCAAACGGTCATCTTGAACATTTATTTTTTAATTTTCTTTATTTTCAATTTTTCTATATACACCTTATTCATTATACACTATAATTCTATTATTTCTCTCTTCATCTTCTATTATTCTTTATATTTTTATACCATACTTCATATTTTTTACATCTAAAAAAATGGACCGTAAATGGAAACCAACCAAATCAAGTGCTGTCGCCGGGGATCTCAAATTATTCTCCTGGTGCATTTTCGCCATTTCTCAAGAATCCAACGCTTTAGGATATCAATTTGAACAAAAATCAATTTGTTCAAGATGATGAAGTGGCCGAAATACCTGCCCTTCCAAAGACGATCAAGCAATGCAGCAGCTACACGCCAGCGGAGACCGAGCTTATTTTCCAACTGTGGGCCGAGGCGACTCTCAACGCCATCAATGGAGCTTATCAAAAGGCCCTCGTGTATTGGGGATAAATCACGAAGAAATACAATGATGAACGACCTCCCAACACTATTCCACGTGACAACAAGCAAATCAAATCGCACTTCCAGTGTGTCCAAAAGAACGTTGAGGTTTGGGAGGCCATCTACGAAAAATGCCAATGAAATTAGGGGAGCGGCATGACTGATGACCAAATCACTCAAGCGGCTGAAGAAATTTACCAAACCGAACTGGGGGGCCAATTCAGATATCCCGAGGCTTGGCGTATTCTCAACGAATTTCAAAGATTCGCAACTACCGACGACGAAGTCCAATTTTTGAAGCATTTGAAGGAGTCCGATGGGGTACACGACGACATCCACTGACCCGAGCAGCACGACGACGCATATAGGCCAAAAGGCAGCCAAGCAAGATAAGGGGAAGGGGAAACAAGTCGAGTCGTCGGTGAAAGGGAAAATGAAAAATACGTCAAGACCATGGATAGAGTAAATTCCATGAAAAAGTTTCTACCAAGCACAACGCGACCTTGTTGACTCCCAAATGATGAGTTAGGTCGAGAATGTACTCGACTACATTAACTTTTCACAACAATTTGGTTCCAAAAATTTTAAAAAGGCGATGGAATTTATAATTTTCTGTTTACTGTAATTTTATTTTATTTTAATTAATATAATTTTTTAAATTAATGTAAGGTTGTAATTTAATTTTAATGAAATTTTTATTGTTAAATTCAATTTTTAATTTAATCTACAATGCATTTAATTTAAAAAAAAGAAAATAGAAATGAGAAGTAGAGAATCTGATTTAAGAGCTCCCAATGTGGAGTAGAGACTCTCTAGAAGTGGGGACCACTTAAGACAGTCCCTTAAGAAGCTTTGGGTTTTGCATGCTCTAATACATTCATCCCAAGTTTAGGTTTAAAATAAAATAAAAATCAGATAGTACTAAATTCATATTTTTTACTACCCAATTCAGAATAGATGTGGCTGTCATTAGGGATGGTAATGAACCAAATCTTGCTATGCCAAAATTTAGGGTGGTCTATCCAATTAAGATTTTTAATTTTTTTTTTCAAAAGTCCACAGTTATCCAATTCACATTTTAAAAAAGGGTTAAGGTGCAAATCCACCCCTGAAGTGGAGGCTCCTAGAGCGTATACCCCCCATTCTTGACCTTGGTCCAAATACAATCCCATAGTCCATACAAAAGGTGCATTTAAACCCAGTGAGAAAACGACTGTTTCTCGCCGTTTACTTAATTTTTTTTATTATTCCCGAGTGGGACCCACCACCTACCATTTACACGGAATTCTTGATCTTATCGTCGTAACACTCGGCCCGCGATTTTCGGCCGACATACACACACCACGATTCCTTTCTTCCTGGCTCCGAAGCTAGCTATTGAGAGATGGCTTACATACAGATTAATTTGTTGAACACCCAAAGAAATCGAGAGTATATCGACCCCATCAGCCACAGCCTGATCTATCGCCGCTAGTATATCAGACGAGATGCCGCCGCCTCCGCCCCAGAGGGCCCTTCTAGACGGCCAGCCTAGTACGCAGGGCCACCCCTCTCGTAGTCCCAGGGGCGTAGCCGAAGAAGGAAGCGTCGTCTACGAAGTTTCCGGTGGCAATGGAGGAGACGTGGCTGTCGTGACCATCATCGTCCCTTGCAGTGTTGGGCAATGGAGTAGTGGAGTCCCCTACTCTCTGGCCTTCATTGAAGTATCTGGCTCCGATGATTTTCCTGTTGCATAACGATGAATTTAATTCTTCACCGCCGATGCAACTTCCCTTCTACCTTGCGGGAACCAGAGTTATACCGTGGTCCTTGAAGCTCGGGCTCTCCTGCTAGATTTCGATGTCGATCATTTTGATGATGACATCCTTACCATACTTAGAGGCAGACATAGCCCAGAAGCTGTGTTGAGGGACAGGAAGTCGGGAGTGTAGGTAGTGTCCGCGTAAACCGACACGAATCCTGGGACTTCTTTAGTGATTTCACTTTTATCTTTGGACAAGGACACATTGAATCCATTGAAAGTGTGGTCGTAAACGTAGAGAAGGTTTGGATCGGACTTGATGCTAACTCGCGTAAGTGGTAGGTGGTGGGTCCCACTCAGTACTAAAAAAAATACAAGTAAACGGCGAGAAACGGCCGTTTTCTTGCTGGGTTTAAATCCACCCTTTTTATTGACTCTGGGGGTGTATTTTGGCCAAGGTCGAGAATTGGGGATGAGAGGTATACGCCCTAGGGGCCTCCACTTTAGGGGTGGATCTGTACCTTAACCCTTTAAAAAATCTTTAAAAATCTGTTGATATTCAATTATGACTCTTAAATATCCATCGAAACATGGTGATATTGAAAATTTGTAGAATTTAAATATATCATGGACTTTATAGGATTCTTAATGCCATAATATAAATACAAAGCCCCTCCGGAAATCTCACCTCTACGTAAGAGATTTTGATATATTCTGTCTTTCTCTCTCCATCGGACGTGAACAAGAAATAGATACCAGGTATGTGAAAATTTTTAACTATTTTCCATTTTTTTTTTCTCTTGATTTTTTTTATTTCTTCTCTTGGATGTATTATGATCGCGTATAATATATAGAAGGGTTAAGGAGCAGATGCACCCCTGAAGTAGAGGTCCCTAGAACTTATACCCCCCATTCTCGATCTTAGATCAAATACATCCCCATAGTCCAAAAAAAAAGATGCATTTAAACTCAGGCCTCTAACGGACGCTAAGCGGCCGTTAGAGGCCTGGGTTTAATTGTACCCTTTTTTTGGACTATGGGGATGTATTTGATCCAAGGTCGAGAATGGGGGGAGGGGGGTATACACTCTAGGGACCTCTACTTCAGGGGTGCATCTGCACCTTAACCTTTTTTTCTTTTTCTTTTTTTTTTTAAATTCTGGAATGGAGCCCAGCTATATGTCGTTATCAGTAGCTTTTCCACCGGAATTCAACGACTCGATCGTCTGAGGAATCATGCTGGAAAATTTGTTGTGGTACAAGTAAACCACACTTAAATTCTTGAGCAAGAACAATCCGCGTGGGATTTCTCCTCTCATTTCAATCACAGACAAATTCAAATGCTGAAGGCTCGACAGATTCGCGAAGCTCTGCGCGCCGATCACATTCTCCTCGTCATCCAGAGATACTCCAGCTTCGTCAAATTCCCAATTTCAGCAGTATTTTCACCGGCGAGAGGTAGTCATTGTAAGCTAGCCGTTGACTCACGAGATTCGATAATTTGGAAATCTCCTTGCGGTAACTACCGTTGAATAAATTCATGATGTGAAGATTCAGAGTGATCAGCTCGTCCAATTCACTGATGGCGGGAAGGATATCTCCGGCGAAGTTGTTACCGCTGAGGTCGAGGTATCGAAACTGTTTCAGCTAAATTTTCCCTTCGAACAGATTTCGCGACAGGACTAGATACCAAAGATTTGAGCAATTCAATTTTTTTTTTGGAAAATCTTCTAATAAATTATTGTGGGAAAGGTCGAGAATGGTTAGATTCCAGAGGAAGGAGATGGATTCTGGAACGATGCCGTTGAGATCGTAGCCACTGAGCATGATTCCGGTGACAGCGTCGCCGCAGCACTGGATTTCTGGCCAGTCGCAGGGAGATGAGCTGGAGAAGCTGATGGTGAAGACATATGGGTGGGCCCCATTCCAGAATTAAAAAATTAAAGTTAAGGACGCTTAACGACATTAAAGGTCTGGGTTTAATTGCACCCTTTTTCGGGACTATAGGGAGGTATTTGATCCAAGGTCGAGAATGAGGGGGTATACGCTCTAGGGTCCTATACTTCAGGGGTGCATCTGCACCTTAACCCTATATAGAAAAGCCGACTAGAGTTATATGAGGTTTCTAGACTGAAGCAAGATAAATTATTAAGATTGTCGGGATTTCTCACATCCATTGCTTATATGCCCGAATACCACTTTTTTTTTCTTTTTTTTTAAGTTTATTATTATGTAGTAAAATCTTACTACTAAGGTGTTTGCTATAGTAAAATTATTATTGGAGATTCACAACAAGATATCAAAAAGAAAGCATCTTATGAGCAATGGACTAAGGAACAAAGCGACTTACTGTTAACTGAAATAGAAATTTTATTAAAAAAAGGAAAAAAGAAAGAAACAGGGCCTATAAACCCATGAGAGCACAGACGCATAAGGGCTGGGTCGCAAAGGATCCATCTAAAGGCAAAACAAAATCAGACGAAAAACACCAGCAAGAAACCACGGGTAACCAAAAAACAAACAAAACCAAGACTATGAGGAAATATTTAGAGGGTCATCCTCGTCCAAAGAATCTTCGTCGTCCAACATATCGTCCAATATTTTAGAAACCACAGTCGACATAGATCGAACTGCGTCGGAAGAAGAATGAATCACAGAATTTTGCAGAATCGCCCCTCCAGCCTGAGCCTGTTGTACTTTATTCAAAAACTCCACCGGCAACGAAGTGTCAAGAACTGCGCCCTGCAAAACAACCCCAGCAGCAAGACCCGTTGCTTTTTGGATCTTACTCATATCCCAAGACATACCATTCTTGATCATATGCCGGAGCCAGTGCTTTATAGAGGAATCATAAACCATCCCCTTCTTGGTAGCGCCCTTCGGATGCCTTCGGCCGCGAGTTATAGAAGGATCATCAATCACCGCATTTCCTGGCATCACATTCAAAGCTATATCATGTCTGCTACAGTGAATCAGAATGAAAACAACCTCGTTATCAATCTACATACCAGGCACATTAGAAGCCAAGTCTGAAGCTGGATGATCAATCGCCGAAGGGGGCGTCCCATCCGATGACTCATGTCGACTCGACTCAGAAGCAGCCGCCGATTGCGGGACCTGATGCAAAGCACCCGCGGCGACATGAGTAGATAACGGAGAACGTGGCGTGACAATATCCCTATCCTCTCCCTCAGTCGCCAGAATGGCGAAGGGATTAGAAGTCACAGCGCCACCAACCGGAGCCGAATGCAAACTATTAGGGAATTTGGGCTCCCCCTCCTCGGTAGTGTCTTTGGTAATGCTAGTGTCAAGGTGCACGACATCAACAAAATTTTTGGGGAGAATTTCACGCCAAACAATCGAGCGGCCCCTAGGCTTCCTGCCCCCCCTCCATTCTTCCTTTTGTGATTCTGCTTGCCCTGATCGGCGACCGGAGAAGAAGGTTCCATATCAGTATGATTTTTCTGCAATCGTCAGGAGCATGACCAACCGCAGAACAAATCCAACAGAAATATGGGATATTCTGTGTTGTAATATGGTGTAGTATTTCCACGTGTGCATGAATGACTTATGAGCAAAACACATTTTGTTTGGGGAGCAGTTTGCAAAGTGAAGATATAGCCGTTATAACAGACTCAAATTCGTTCACCATTATTGCAGCTCATTATTCTCTTTTCTTTACTTACTCTGTATAAATATGTTTAGAGAGTTTTGTATAAGGTTTTGATGTGATTTCGAATTAGGAGAATACACTGGAGAGAAGAGTTCATTTGTGAGAGGAAGGATCTGGAGAGGATTGTTTTTACTTTTGTTCATCTTCGCTGAGTGTTCTTGTAAACTTCTTCGAGTGATTCAATCTAATAGAAAGTGACTCTGCCGTGGACGTAGACAATTGTCGAACCACGTAAACTCTTGAGTTCATAGATTGATAGGTATTGAATTTATTGTTTGTGCATCATTGCTGAAGCCAAGATTGGCATCTGTTCTTAACAGATTGGCGCCGTCTGCCGGAATCGAACTCACGACGACGATGAGTTCACTGAAATTCGACGCGGAGAAATTCAATGGGAAAAACGACTTCGCCCTATGGAAAATCAAAATGCGGGCGATGCTAGTTCAGCAGGGATTAGCTGGAGCGCTCGAATGAGAAGAAGGTTTTCCAGAAGATATCAAGAAAGCTGAGAGGGATGACAAGATGCAGAAAGCGCATAGCGCCATAATCCTCTGCCTTGCTGACAAAGTTCTTCGAGAAATCGCGAGAGAGCAGACTGCCGCTGCGGTTTGGAAGAAGTTGGATTCGTTGTATATGGTAAAATCTTTGGCTAATCGCTTATATATAAAGCAAAGATTATATTCATATAAGTTTCTTGAAGATAAAGGAATTGAAGATCAGCTAGATGAATTCAATAAATCGATTGATGATTTGGAGAACATTGATGTTAAAATCGATGATGAAGATAAAGCGATCCTGTTGCTAAATGCATTGCCTAAAAGTTTTGAACACCTCAAGGATGCTATGTTATTTGGGAGAGAAAACTCTATCACTTTGGAGGAGGTTCAAAATGCTTTGAGGGCTAAAGAGTTGCAGAAGGCAAATGAGGGAAAGCACGAATCTGGAAGTGAAGCTCTAAACATCAAGAAGTTCAAGAAAGGCAAGGAAAAGAAAGGATCTGCAGATTGGAAGAAGAAGGGAAAAGAAAAGGAGAAAGAGGCAGAAAATAAGGAGACTCGCAAGTGTCATTTCTGTAAGAAACCGGTGCATTTAAAGAAGGATTGTTACTCTTTCAAGAAGAAACAACAATCTGATAAAAACCCCAGCACTAATGCCACTAGCTCAGCTGAAGAATATGATACAGCAGAAGCCCTCAATATTGTTGAAAAGAAGATTGATCAACATTGGATATTGGATTCGGGTTGCAGTTTCCATATGTGCCCAATTAAGGAATGGTTTTCAGAATTAAAGCTCCAAAATGCAGGTTCAGTTATGCTTGGAAACAATGAAGTATGTCCTGTGAAGGGAATTGGAGTTATAAAGCTCAGATTGCACGATGGTTCTGTGAAGCTCCTATCAAATGTGAGGTATATTCCTAAGCTTAAAAGGAATTTAATATCTCTGGGAACTTTAGAATCGAAGGGTTTTAGCTGGAAATCAGAAATTGGAGAGCTATATGTTATGAAGGATATGGCAGTAATAATGAAAGGCATTAGAAGATCCAGCCTATACTACCTTGAAGCAGAAACACTCATTGGTGAATGTGAAGCTGTGGTGAAAGAAGAATATATCACATGGCACAAGAGATTGGGCCATGCTGGAGAGAGGGCCTTAAATGAGTTAGCTAAGCAACAAATTATAGGATGCACTGGCAGATTGAAAGAGGGTGCCTGTGAGCATTGCATTCTGGGAAAAAGCAAAAGGCAACCGTTTGGAACAGGACAACATCTGTCAAAGGCACCATTGGATTATGCTTATGCTGATTTATGGGGACCAGCCATAGTTGATAGTTTAGGAGGGGGCAGATACTTCCTATCTATAATGGATGATAGCTCAAGAAAGGTGTGGGTATACATCATCAAAAACAAAAGTGATGCACTATCAAAATTCAAAGAATGGTGTAAGATGGTGGAAGTTCAAAAGGGTACCACACTTAAGTGTTTGCGCACTGACAATGGACTAGAATTCCTTTCAAAGGAATTCAGTGACTTTTGTAAAGAAAGGGGCATTGAGAGGCATAAAACAGTGCCAGGGACACCTCAGCAAAATGGTGTAATAGAGCGTATGAATAGAACTCTATTGGAACGAGTCAGATGCATGTTATTGAGTTCAGGAGCCCCTAAGAAGTTTTGGGGAGAGGCTGTTACAACAGCAGCAAAACTGATAAACAGATGTCCCAGCTCAGCTATTGATTTTAAAATTCCAGAGCAGGTGTGGAGTGGACACTGCCCTAGTTACTCAAAGTTAAAGGTTTTTGGGTGCTTAGCCTATATGCACTACAAACAAGACAAACTGGAGGCTAGAGCATTAAAATGCATCTTAATGGGCTATGAGGAAGGAACAAAGGGATATAGGCTGTGGTGTAATGAAGAAGGCATGCGAAAGATCCTAATAAGTAGAGATGTAACTTTTAAAGAGGATGTTATGCCATTCATAGCAGCTGGTAAAGAAACTCAGAGGAAGAATCAAATGCAAAGCCATGAGAATACTGAATTTGAGGTGGAGCATACCAACATGAGGAAGTCAGATAATCAGGAAGATCTTCAGTATTTTAGTGAATGTGGAGCATCATCTGAAGAAGATGATCAGGGAGATGATCAAAGGCACTACATGTTGGCAAGAGACAGGACTGGAAGGGAGATACACCCCCCTGCAAGGTATAGTCAAACTGATCTCTTAGCATATGCTTTGTCAGTTGCAGAAGATACTGAATATCATGAGCCAAATAGCTACAAAGAAGCTATTGAAAGTAATGATAGGGAACATTGGATACAGGCCATGATTGAGGAATTGGAATCATTACAGAGAAATGAAACATGGATTCTGGTGGACAAACTCAAGAATCAAAAACTTGTTAGTTGTAAATGGATCTTTAAGAGGAAGGTGGAAATGGTTGGAGAACAGGAACAAGTTAGGTTTAAAGCAAGATTGGTTGCAAGGGGCTTTACTCAAAAGGAGGGAGTGGATTTCAATGAAAATTTTTCACCTGTTGTAAAGCATTGCTCCATAAGAATCTTGCTGTCACTGGTGGTTCAGAATGATATGATTTTGGAACAGTTGGATGTTAAAACGGCTTTCCTACATGGAAACCTAGATGAGACCATTTACATGACACAGCCGGAGGGTTTCATAGCTCATGGAGATTCTGATAAAGTCTGTCTTTTAAAGAAATCTCTATATGGATTAAGACAGAGTTCCAGACAATGGTATAAGAGGTTCGATGCAGAGATGTTGGAGATAGGATATGGAAAATCTCTACATGACAACTGTGTGTATGTTAAAAGGAATAAGGATGCTGTTATCTCATACTTACTTTTATATGTGGATGACATGTTGATTGCTAGCAATTCACAGGAGGAAATCAATCTGATCAAGAAGGAACTTCAATCCAGATTTGAGATGAAAATGATGGAGAATGCTAGAAGAATACTTGGTATGGACATTATAAGAAACAGGAAGAAGGGAGAACTGTGGTTATTGCAAACAGATTACCTGATGAAAGTTCTCAAGAAGTTCAGAATGCATGAATCAAAGGCAGTCTCCATACCAATTGGTCAACATTTGAAGTTGGAAAAAGATCAGATGCCACAAAGTGAACAGGAAATAAGAGAAATGCAGAATGTTCATTATGCTAATGCTGTGGGTAGCATGATGTATGCTATGGTTTGCACAAGACCAGATTTGTCTCATGGCATGAGTGTCATAAGCAGATATATGGCAAATCCGGGCAAATATCACTGGGAGGCTGTGAAGTGGATGTTTAGATATCTCAAGGGAGCAGCAGATTGTGGTATTTTGTTCAAGAAAAAGGATCAGTGTGAAGAGAAGCCATTGAAGAGATATGTGGACTCTGATTTTGCAGCTAATTTGGACACAAGGAAGTCTCAAACCGGATACATATTTACTCTCTATGGATCTACTATTTGTTGGAGATCATTGTTGCAACTAGTGGTAGCTTTATCTACCACTGAAGCTGAATACATGGCCTTGACAGAAACTGTCAAGGAAGCCCTATGGTTGAAGGGAATGTTGTCTGAATTGGGAGTTGAGCAAGCTGTTGTGGAAGTTAACTGTGATAGTCAGAGCGCCATTCACCTTGTGAAACACCAGGTTTTTCACGAAAGGTCAAAGCATATAGATGTTAGATATCATTTCGTGAAGGATATTGTAAACAAAGGTGAAGTTAAAGTTGTCAAGGTTTCCACAGCTGAGAATGCAGCAGATATGTTAACCAAATCACTGCCTAGCTCTAAGTTTAAGTATTGCTTAGAGTTAGTAAGTGTGAGGTTTTTCAACTGAAGTTTGTTGTGGCCCTGTAATGGGGCAAGTTTGCAAAGGAACTTGATCTGTTAGTTTGATTCTGGTGTTGGAAATTTACACCAAGGTGGAGATTGTTGTAATATGGTGTAGTATTTCCACGTGTGCATGAAGGACTTATGAGCAAAACACATTTTGTTTGGGGAGCAGTTTGCAAAGTGAAGATAGAGCCGTTATAACAGACTTAAATTCGTTCACCATTAAATATGTTTAGAGAGTTTTGTATAAGGTTTTGATGTGATTTCGAATTAGGAGAATACACTGGAGAGAAGAGTTCATTTGTGAGAGGAAAGATCTGGAGAGGATTGTTTTTACTTTTGTTCATCTTCGCTGAGTGTTCTTGTAAACTTCTTCGAGTGATTCAATCTAATAGAAAGTGACTCTGCCGTGGACGTAGACAATTGTCGAACCACGTAAACTCTTGAGTTCATAGATTGATAGGTTTTGAATTTCTTGTTCGTGCATCATTGTTGAAGCCAAGATTGGCATATGTTCTTAACATTCTGATAGCTAAATTCAATCTCAAAAACATCATCACCACATTTAACATCCAAAAACTCAGGAGGCGCAGCAGCAACATTCATATCAATAAGAACCCTAGTGAAATAACCAACAGAGGCTCAGCAGAACAACCATCAATAATAATTGGCGTACCAACATGTCGGGCAATGCCAGTAAGAACCTCAGGATGCCAATAATCATGCGGAAGATTGAAACTACAAAGCCAAACCTGAGCCATAGTAGACACGACCTTATTAAGACTGAATTTAGGGACCCAAGCTTGGAGATGGAGAATTCCAGTGTGCAGGCGCTAGGAAGCCTTAGAAAACGCAATCATATAATCCTCATAAGAGGAGAACTTTAAAGTGAAATAGCCTTTGCCAAGTGGAATAACCTCCCAAGGCAATGAAGGTTTCCATAAGCTGTAGAGTTCACTATGGAGGTCAGCCGCAAACCTCGGGGTGTCACCTTTGGAAAGAAAAAGATGGCCATGTATGGCATGTTGGAAATCACGGACCTGCCTTTGATGAAAAATAGTCGAAAGAATGAGACACGGTCTATCCTCCTCAATCGTAGGCTTGAGAACAACAAAATCATGCGCCGAAATGTCAGCGGGTCGGCCCACCTTTGATTTGAGAGTGGCCGCAAAAGATTTGGCGTTAGACCGAGGTGGAGAAGGTCCATGTATAGTGGAACCAAACGGCGAAAGGACTGTCGTTTCTAGGAACAAAACGCCAACCGACTTGGTATGGGGCTGATCATCATGCAGAACCACCCCCCCCCAAATCCATTAGCAACAATGGTCTACGGAGGAGGTCCGTCTGAACCACAAGGTGGCAGCGCATAAGTTCGAGGTCGCCGGCGAAAGCGGCAGGCTGAAGTTCGCCTAGAGCAGCGTAAGTCGTTGAAACCTTAGCACCCTCATATCCGTGTAGATCAGACGCAGGCAGCGGCTGAGAAGAATTCAACGACAGGGATAAGCCGGCAACACTCCTGACGGCGATGCTGCCATGGTCGGATGGTTGTCGATCGGACGAAGAAAGAGATGGCGGAACCCTAACATGCGACTCAACTATAGAAACCCTAGCCGCCAGCGGTTGGTAGCCAAGAGCAGTGATTTCGGGAAAAAAGAGCCCCTCCATGACCGGGCTGAGATTGGCGGCAAGGGAATCGCCAGCGAAAGGCAGAACGAGGGAATCACGGACATGGCCAGACGTCGGTTGTTTCGGTGTAGAGCTGGGATCGATCAGCGAAAAATTTATGGGAGAGAAAGAAACCATGGTGCCGGCCAGAATATTCGGCCGGTCGAAGCACAGTTCCGGCGATAACCTAGCGGTGTAGGTGGCAAAGACATGGGCACTCGAGAGAGGAGGGTTGTGCCATTTCCAAAAGAAAATCTGAAGCCATTAGATCAAGCAAGCTTTGATTCAAAATGTCTTACCGTTAGAACTCATGGTTGATGCTGCGGCTCAGCGATGACTTGACAATAGTTAGAATAAAGAATACTTCATGTTCTTAACTTAAGCCTTGGGTGTAATAAGACTTACAACAATTACCAAAGCCAGTTGAAATGGTTTAAAAATCGTTGGTTATCTTATTCAAACCTATTGCGATTTAGCTCTAGTTTTGGATATGACTATACTACCATAAGGTTTACATCTCCAGATGAAGTATGGGATGAGTATCTAGTGGTAACTTCCTTAACATTATATTATATTATTGGGTTAAGGTGCAGATGCACCCCAGAAGTAGAGGCATCGGAGCGTATACCCCCCCTCATTCTCGACATTGGATCAAATAATACCCCATAGTCCAAAAAAAGGGTGCAATTAAACCCAGGCCTCTAACGCCGTTAAGCGTCCGTTAGCTTTATTTTTTTTTAAATTCTAGAATGGGCCCATCTATATGTCTTCACTATCAGCTTCTCCAACTCATCTCCCTGCGACTGGCCAAAAATCCAGTCCTACGGCGGTGCCGTCACCGGATTATCCTCATTGGCTATGATCTCAATGGCAGCGTTTTAGAATCCATCTCCTTCCTCCGAAATCTAACTATTTTCGATCTTTCCCACAATAATTTATTCAAAGATTTTCCAAAAACAATTTTGAATTGCTCAAATCTTTGGTATCTAGACCTATCGCAGAATCTGTTCGAAGGGAAATTCTGGTGGAATTCAGCCAGCTAAAATAGCTGCGATACCTCAATCTCAGCGGCAACAACTTCACCGGAGATATCCCTTCCACCATCGGCGAATTGGATGAGCTGATCACTCTGAATTTTCACATAAATTTATTCAACGGAAGTTACCCTAAGGAGATTTCCAAATTATCGAATCTCATGAGCAACAGCTTACAATGACTACCTCTCGCCGGCGGAAATACCACCAAATTCAGGAATTTGATGAAGCTTGAGTGTCTCTGGATGACGGAGGCGAATGTCATCGGCGCGCTGCCACAGAGCTTCGCGAATTTGTTGAGCCTTCAGCATTTGAATTTGTCTATGAATGAAATGATTGGCTAAATCCCGCACGGATAGTTCTTACTTAAAAATTCGAGTGTGGTTTATTAGTACCACAATAAATTTTTCGGCGTGATTCCTCATACGATTAAGTTGTTGAATTCCGGTGGAGAAGCTAATAGTAAAAACATATAGGTGGGTCCCATTCTAGAAAAAAAAAATGGTTAAGGTGCAAATGCTTCCCTGAAGTAGAGGTCCCTAGAGCGTATACCTCCCATTCTCAACCTTGGATCAAATACCTCCTCATAGTCCAAAAAAAATGGTGCAATTAAACCCATGCCTATAACGGACGCTTAACAGTTGTTGGAGGCTCAGGTTTAATTGCATCTTTTTTTGGACTGTGGGGATGGTATTTGATCCAAGGTCGAGAATGGGGGGTATATGCTCTAAGGGCCTCTTTCATTCAGGGGTGCATTTACACCTTAACCCTATATTAAATATTATAAAAATATTTTATTTTGAGGATTTAGTGAAACAATAGTTTTAAAAAATCAAAATTTTCTTTCTTTTTGCTAGGCTCACTCAAAAGATGCGAACTTGCGTTATGGGGATGTCTTGATTATGAGGATTTGGAAATCGTTGTAGGAAATGGTGTTGCTATAGGGTAAAAAGCTCTATTCGGTTGGGTAGTGAAATTGATGCAAGGACATTAGGAGATGGTGAAAATAGAGATGCACGCATAGAAGATTTCAGTTATGATGCTGAAAATGAGATGTTTGTAGGAAAAACCCAAAATGATCTACCATTTGATTCCACAATCCGTTTAGGATCCCCTGAAGTGTCTGAGGTCCCCAATCAAATAAGAAGCCAAGACAAAAGAAGTAGAGCTCAATATGATGCAAATTCTAGCTCCACTGAAAATATTCCTCAAAATGGCATTATGGAAGAAATTAAGAAAGTAACAACCACTTTTGAAGGAGTTTATAACATACTAGAGAAAAGAGAAAGATAGAGAGAGCTTATAATACTTCAGATGCTATCAAAAAGATCTTAAATTTGGATGAAGGTATTCATATCAAAGCTTTTGACTTGCTTGACACCAAATAAAAAAAGATGGTTTTTTGAAGATAACTCCTGAAGAATGAGCTAATTGGATATTTCACAATGTTGGAAAATTAATGAAATATCCTATTCCTTATTTTGATGATACCAAAATCAGTAGGCCTTCCTTGTAATAGACTAGAATTGTTCGAACTCAAGTGTTAGAGTTCTTTTCTCTAGTTTAGTTGCTGTTCTGAAGACTGAAGACTGAAGCCGGAGGACTGAAGACTGAAGTTGCCGACTGTTGACGATTTAAGGTAGAGTCAAATACTGATATTTGACTAACCAGTCCAAGAATCAGTTACGACTGATTACTTAATGCGAGCCACGGGATTCAGCGGACTGATACTAAAGTCAAGTATCAGTTAAACATTCTTTCTCGGAGTGAAGCTCCAAAGCTTAAAGGAAGCCACACACTTCAGAAGTACAACCACATTAAATGCAGAGATTTCAAGGATCGTCCTTTCTCTGCAGAGACCCTTTTTTTGGTGATTACCTTTTCAGAGACGTCGTATCTCCTGCTCTCAAAGTAGCCGTTCTCACCAAATAAAGGAACCTCGAAAATTGAAGCCTCAATCCAAGTTGAAATTACTCTCTAACGGAAGAATTCTTCAAGACCATTTCACCCAACGGATCTATTCAAGACGTCTCCTGTAAATAGAGCTCGAGGATCACTTCAATCTTCACCGATTCAACTACATAAGCTGAAACGCTGCCGAATTCGTCACTCAACATTCAAAGCCATTCCAAAGTTTGAATGGAAGAAGAGAATCACAAAGTAAAAAATCAGTCACTGCTGATTACATACATTCTCTTAGAACTTAGGCAAATATTGTATATCCAAAGCCTAGGTATAACTGATTGCAGAGAACTTGTTCTTTGTAATCTAGTTGGCAAGTTTTCTAACATTTTTTCAACTGACCGAATTGAGAGTTTGAGTTATAAGGAGTTCAGACCAGTGTTCTGACTCCAAGAGATTTTAGCCACCCGCTAGAAAAGGCACTTGTGTCTTAGCGTGCTAAGAGTGAGCGATAAATCCAACCCAGAGTGTTGGTACTGGAAATTGTGTTTTCAGTCTAAGGTTTGCTGTGCACCCGTAAGCACAAGCCCAGAGTGATTGTCAGTGTGTTTAACTGACCGTGGATGTACGAACTTGTTCCGAACCACGTAAAAATCCTTTGTTGTTTTTCTCTTTCAGTTTTACTTTGTTATTTGTGCACAAACTTCTTTTTAACTGAAACTGATTAATTGCAAAGTGAAACCAAACTCCTGACAACGTGCTAATCACAAAGGCTATTTCTTAAGTTTACGTTTTTCTGCTGCCAGTGTTATTAGTCTAACTGATAAATCTTTGGATAATCAGTAAGATTCATAACACTCATCTGTTTCAAAACCTGACTGAAGTCCCTTTTTGGATATCAGTCAAAGTTCTGTTGTTTAACTGAAATTGTTTAACTGCTCTTCTCTGTCAAACTCTTTCAGTATCAGTTGATATTATTTCAGTTAACATCAAAAGATTTTCGAAAAATAGCCTACAAGTGTATTTCCCCCTTTCCCCATACACCTGTTCAGCGACCCTCCGGGACCCAACACCCCCTCCCTCCCCTAGATTCAATTTTTTTTAGTTGGATGCGGTCTAGATTCACTAGATCTAAAAAAATGAGATCCAGGTCCAGACCCATAAGATTCAAAGGGTTAATGGATTCAAACCTAGAACCATATGTTTTTCTCCTATAATAAATTCTAAATGAATTAAATATGACAATTATGCCATAATAATTATCTATAGCTTCTACAATAATTCAAAAATAAGTTCTATTGGTCTCATCAAGTATATTATGATGTATGGGGGATACATCAGTTAACAACTTTTCGTACTTGAAGTTTGAGACATAACTTATGAGTTGTTGGGAGAATTCAATGTTTTGATGGAATGTCAAAGCCCAATGATGGAACGTTGTTTATGACCAAAACATAGCTTAAGAATATCACAAGTATTCTAAGTTGTTGTAATTTACTGAAGAAGTCCAAGGCTGCTGCTAGACACCAACTAAGGATCAAGTTGAGACAAGATCCCAGTAGAAGATCCAGCTGGAGTCCCAGGCTAAAGGAAAAATTCCAGCCAGAAGGGTCAACAATGCAGCTGAGCTAATCGTAGTTCGTGCCCAGCCACAAAGCACGAAGACTTTGCTGCTCTCAACACTAAGCTGATGTAAGCATCAATTTAATCTAAGCAACTGATTGAAGGACAACAACTGAATCGTGCTCAGACTCACACACGCCACGTCAGCACTAAGGTCAACAAGCTCGAAGAAAAGTCAGCCCCTAAAGCGTATAAATCTTCCGAACATTTAAATGCCTATGGACATGAATTAAATGTGAATCCTGTTTTTCAATAGAAAGCGAATTTGTTTCGGTTCATATAAAAAATTTTAGTCTGCACCGCATTGCACTTTCGATTACATAGAATTTTTTATTGAAGATTCATATCTATCGAGTTGTTGTTGTGACATAGGAATTGATAAGGTTGTGAATTATCTAATTCATGCTACATATACTTTGTTTTTTTTTATGTTCGATTTTACCTTCTTCATAATGGGTCAAATTTATATTTCTTTTGAAGTTTCAAAACAATTATTCTATAATATTGAACGGATTACACTGCTCGTAAGGAGTTCTCAAAAACCATTCCAAAAAATAAGAAGTTCCCAAACACATATTCCACAAGTTATGCAATCAATCCAACAAATCACATGAATGCCGCAGTCAACTTTTACAAAAATAAAAAAAAAAACTTATAGATTTCACGCATTCAACATATAATACTCGAGAATTAAAATGGAGAACATTACTGCATTTGCGGCGTGGGGTTTTGGACATCAATATTCATTGGTCACAAATAACATACAGCAACACATAATGATTTCTAATCGGCGAAACGAGTTTCATTGTCAGGAAAGCCATAAGAATCAATCACCAATCCAAGCATAATCTACGACAGTTTCTGGAATTTAAAAGATAACCCACCTTGAGTCGCAGAACTCATGATCCAACACTCTCAATTCTTCGCAAATATGCTCATTCACCAGCAAAGACGATCTGAACTATGAAGCCCTAGTTTTTGGTGCAAGAATGAATCGCTGATATAAATAATTTTCTCGTATATGCGTGGGTTAAGCAAGAGGGTACGCTGGTCCAAATCAATTAATAAAGGGGCAAATGTGTTATTTTATCTACTTATCTGATGTTTATTATTGCCTACCAAACCAGAATTTTATGTGACTAACTAATGTATCAAACACAAAAAATGGGTAGTAATCTCTTTTAATCCACGAAACGTAGCCAGACGTAATATATCTAGCCATATCTATTCTGATATACCAAACATGGCCTTAGAAACAAGCAACTATCATGAATATGAACTAGAGTTTCTTTGTAAATTTCAAGTTCATAACTTGTGAATACATTTGTAGTTCCTAAATTAGGTGTTTTCAATGTAAACATCCAAAGCCTAGAATGGAACACGCTGATCCTTACAAACTGTTCTTCATTGTAATAGTGTGTGCACTTAGTTGGAAACCCCATTTTCCCTTTGTAACCTCTCACAAAGTTGTAAAGACGAAGTGAAGAAGTATAGAGAAGTTGACGAGTAAGTTTCAAGTGAGAAGTTTGAAAGTAGGCAAAGCAACAAGATTGCAATAGCGTAAGTTACCAAGTATGGTATTGCAAGCGCGTAAATTGCCAAAGAGATCACAACCGCAAAAATTGCCAAGTACGAGATTGCAACCGTGAAAATTGCTAACGAGAATGCAACTACGAAAATTGCTAAGTCAAGGTTAAGGGATTACCCTGGGTGTCAGGATCGTGGATGTCGGAGAAGTTTCTTCGAACCACGTTAAAATGTTTGTGTATTGTACCTTATGTTTTTTTTTCGTGCTTTGTTGTTTGTGAACTTACCTTGCTTTACTCACTGTGTTCAAACCAAAGCAAAAGAAAACTGATTGTGTTTTTATAATCTGTACTAGGCTCAGTCTTGTTATATTTGTTAAATCTTTTAGCAAGCTGACCTCATGCATCACAAACTGTTTTTCAAAACCATATTAGTTGGACTCAGGTCAATGCTATGAAGTTTACACAAAATATTTTCACTTTAGCGAATCTCGTTGTCCACTGAATTCTGCATGTTTGATTGAACAGGAATCTTGGCCTTTGTCTGACAGCTGACAACTCACTTACTTGATGCATCAGTAAGGTACCTATCAGTCAGTTGGAATATCTTTCACTTGCTGACTCATAATCAGAAAGTTGTTCAATACTCTGATTAAACGAGAATACGAGCAAAAGTTGTTTATTGGTGTACTCTCCCCTCGCTCATACACTAGTTCATACTCACTTCGGGACCAACAATTGATATCAGAGCAGGTTGTTATACAGACCTATGCTTCTGAAAACCTGGTCTTTTGTTTTCTTGTTGAACTATTATCAGAAAATCACTTTAGATTTCTGATAGCAATTTGGATATCAATGTAGAGATTCTCAAAAAGTTTATGTTGATGTATATTAGGTTTACTTGAACCGAGTTCAGAAAATATTTTCTGTGTTTATGGACTTAGGTTGTGCCTTGTGCTTTAAAATTTTGAGTTCAAAATTTTCGTCAAAAATAGTTTAAAAGTGCATAAAATTGTTATTGTAAACTCACCCTTACCTTGCAGGAAATAAAGTCGATCTCCTTCATTTGAAAGATAGATACACTGATTAATTCTTTCAATTTTCAAATTGATTGCTGAAGAAGAAAACTTGGAGGATTTCCGACAGTTTTGCTAAACCGAAGCATCATGGACAAGCTGTCGTCCAAGGAACCTGCTGATACACCGACTGAGATTTACTATATCATGGTCAAATGACTTGAAATGATGGAATCAAAGCTCAAGATCTATAAAAATCATCCCACAGATGATGAAGGCAACCTCTTTCTTGCCACAAGAGCCAATCATGAACGAAATAACAATCAAGACAGGAGCTTCACTGATCTTGATCACATGCTATATGAACCAGAGGTAACCTGCAGTAATCAAATTTTCGAATTATCTAAAACTATTATTATTTATTAATAGAATGCTGATTCAGGGGTAACATCCCCTGAAAAGGGATAATCGAGCAAATCAGTGATGCAAAAGACAAGATGCTCGATATTCTTAAAAAAGCCCAGCATGAGATAAGTTGTCTAACGAATAGGCTTCATCAAGCTAAAAGCTTGTCATGCTGAGAAAATTAAAGAGCTCAAGGAAGATAACTCCGAACTGAAGTACAATATCGAACTTGGCGATAAAATCAACATAAATAAGAAAAAGAGTTTGAAGAAGTTGGTTGATAAGTACTGCAAATTAAGTCTATCACAAAGCTAAAACAGCTCAAGCATTACTCGAAGATGCTCTCACCATAGAAAAGGCTCATGAATGACACAATTCCTTTCACAATGTGAATACTGAAGTAAGGAACATGAAAAATTCGTGAAGCAATCTCAACCAATCAAGATCCTCGATCCCGCGACACAAAAGATACACTGGTTGCTGAACGCCCTTGAGAACTTTTCTTGAACGTTAAATGTTATTCTTTCAATTATAACCCTCACAATACACAAACTATTTACCTAGAAATCATTATTTCAGTTAGGATTAATTACCTATAAATACACGAACTATAAACAAATTTTGGTTTTTAACCAAATTTATTTTTTTGGTCAAAAAATACATGAACTTTTAATTTTTTGGAATTTGGCCTGAGCTCAAAGTTTGTTGGTTAATAACTTGATTGTTTGAAGTTCGATGGACAATCCGGATGTACCGTTAGAATGCTCTTGACATTGTCTTTCTAATAATACTTATATTTTTGGGTTTTGATCATTGTAAGTGATCGAAAATTGACATGAACATGATGTTATGAAACCCTGCATTTTTTCTATTTTTCGACTATTCTGGTGACCAAAAACTCAATAATATAGGTATCATTATAAAGCTATCATTGAGATGTTTCCAACAGTATCTTTGAATTGCACATCAAAAATCAGATAATCAGGTTATTGGCCAACGAACTTTTGAAGTCAGGTCAAATTTCAAAAACTTAAAAGTTTATGTATTTTTTGACCAAAAAAATAGATTTGGTTAAAAACCAAATTTTAGGTATAGTTCGTGTATTGATAGACAATTAACCCTTTCAGTTAACTTCTCGAAACACTATATTTCTTATGTCCTACTAAATATGACTCACTCATTTTCGACACAAAGATTAACGAGAAAGTATAATTAAATTGAATAAAAGTTATAAGGCCTACAACTTTTTAAGAGTTAAATATTACTCCCTCCGTCCACCAAAAGTATGACACTTTTGGTGGGCACAAGTTTTAAGAAAATTGGTGGTGATTTTTATGTAGTGGAGAAATGGTCCCACCCAAATTTGAAATGAGTGGTTGAGATTGAATTAATGATGGTTTTTTTTGTAAATAAATGGTGTTTGTAAAGATAAAAGATAAGAAAGAGTAGTGGAATCATGTCTTAAAATGGAAAGTGTTGTACTTTTCGTAGACACCCAAAATGGCAAAAGTGTCATACTTTTCGTGAACGGAGGGAGTACATTTTATTGAAATGAGTCATCTTTAATGGGACGATCTAAAATATAAAGTAAGTTATACTCCCTCCGTCCCTGAAATAAGTTTCATTTTTTCTTTTTTGGGACGTCCCCCAAATAAGTTCATCTTTCTTTCTTTCCATTTTTGGACAACTACCTGATTTATGCTTAATTTACTCTATTTTTAAGGGTTTGTATGTGCATGTTTTAAGATAATCTTGTGGAAATTGGTGCGTTTATGGTGTATTTTATGCTTTGCAGGAGATTTAGGCTTTCGAGATAGAAGAATGCAGTTTTGGAGAATTTTGGATGAATTTGGCGTTTTCTAGGTGTTCTGGTCTCCAGAGCAGAGGAACCGAAGTCTCCAGAGCAGAGAAATCATCATTCCTCTGGAGTCAGAGAAATCAAAGACTTCAAGTTTCCAGTGCAGCAGAATCAATCGCCAGAGAAATCACCATTTCTCTGGAGTCAGCGAAATCAAGAAGCCTGTGTAGCGAAGTCATCACCAGATGAGTCAATAATCAGAGCAGCCAAGTGAGAGTCAGAGCAGAGGGGAGAGAAGCCATTACAGCGGAATCGAGAAGCCAGAGAAATCACCGTTCCTCTGGAGATAGCAGAGAAATCACCCATTCCGCTGGCGACCCATTCCTCTGGTGTGACCCGTTACCCTGGTGACATCCATTCCTTTGGCGAGAGCTGCGAATTCAGCGAGAGTAGGAGTATTTTCCGGAGCGCGCATCCAGCTGGAGAGTTGCCTTATTTCACACGATTCTATTACCTTTAGAATTCTACTTTGCATGGCAACTTCCAAGGTGATCCGAAGGAAATCTGAAATCTATAAATAGGTCCTCTTTTGACCTATTGACAGACCCCCGAACTGAGCATTCATATTTCAGTTTTCTAGCTTTAGAATTTTATTGTTTTCTAGTTTTCAAGGCTTGGATCAAGATTGAAGATTCAAGTAGCTACAATAGTTTTCATTCGGTTTTTATATAATTCGTTTTTACAATTGCGCTCTTTTAATAATGTTTATGATTTATTTTGTTATGTCTGGCTAGTTTCCTTTAGCTGATTCTAGGGTTTGTAAATAGTTGATTGAATTTATGTGATTTATTTGTTAATACCTTTGTGCCTTCCAGTTTATGATTCATAATTCCTGGTGCTTGATTTCTTGTGAATTATCTGATCAATAGTTTGCATGTTTAGCTATTCGGTTTGAGACCTAGCGGAGATAACTGTTTAGCGGATTCAGGAATGTATGATATGATTTTAACCTTGAGACCTAGCGGAGATAGGTGGATCATAGGGAGCTATTCTTAGGAGCTATTGGGAGTTAGTAGATTTTCTTGAGACCTAACGGAGATAGAGAATTTACTAATCTACGATCGTTGCTGCTCTAGCGAGTGTGATTGATTAATTAAGTGATCTCTCATCATAACTGGATTAAATTGGTACATAGGATTAATAGATTAATTATGTAGATTTGGTTAATGAATTTACTACCCTAGGATCAGTTGTCTTTTATATTTGATAATTCCTACGTGATTTTAATTATTGTTATTTGTGTTTTAATTTAAGCCAACCAATCTCTAAGTTCTGTTGCCTGTCTACTACTTAAGTTTGTTTAGGAGATAGCTAAAGTAGTTTCGTTGTGTCAGTCCCTGTGGATACGATACTTGGTTACCAATTTGTGCTACAATTGCACCGTGTTAGTTGCGGTAATTTGTTGCTAATAATTTAGTGATCACTACCCCACCACTAATAATACTTTATTTATTCTTACTTTTCACTTTTTCACCACTCTCAATACTAATTATAACACCTTTTCATCTTTTCACCACTCCCAATACTAATTATAACATATTTTTCTCCACTATCAATACACTTTACCATTTTTTCTTAAAACCTGTGCCGTCTCCAAAGAGAAACTTATGTTTGGGGACGGAGGGAGTATTTAGTGGGACAATGAGAGTATTATTTTTACTTTTTATGTTTAAGGTTTGAATGAGAATTAAGATGCATAGGTGCACGAGTTAGGCACATATGACACTATTAGTGCCATATGTGGCAACCGAAAAAAAAAAAAAAACTAAGTATATGACACTCATGGCACTAATATGGTCATAAGTATCATTCGTGCAACACTACATAAGAGAGTATATGGCACTAATGGCACTAATATGGCCATAAGTAGCATTCGTGCAACACACTAAATGGAGAATCTAAACCATGAATGGATAATCTACACCCTAAATGGAGAATCTAAACCTTAAATGATAATCTAAACCAGAAATGGATAATCAAAACCCTACGAGAAAGTGTTCAAAATGGTTATATAACTGTACCCATCTAAATAATATCAGCACATAGATATATATGGAACTAATGACACTAACATAACCATAAATACCATTTGTATGACACTAATGACACCAATATAACCATAAGTACCATTCGTGCAGCACTGCATATATGGCACTAATGGCACTAATAGTGCCATATGTGCCTAACCCACGCACAAACCCAAATCAGACCGAAATCTGGTCCGCCCTAATTAAGGGCAAAATAATTCTAAAACGTAAAAAATTGTCAGATTTTGTGTTTTTTCAATTAGTGGTCAAATATTGTATTTCCTTCTTCAAAATAGCCATGCAAATATATTATTTTAAATTTTAATTTGAAATATGATGGTTGATTCAGATTTAAAAGTTATAATCTCATCACTTTACTAATTAAGATACTCGTGGCCAAATATTATGTTTGCTTGTCCAAAATGGTCAATGCGAGTATATTGTTTTATATTTTAATTTAAAATATGATGGTTGATTCAGATTTAAAAGTTATAATCTCATAGTTGTAATTTCATCACTTTACTAATTAAGATACTCGTCATAAGAATTACTCTCAATCTGTTTTCTTGTCGCAATATATTAGCGCTAGATCAATAATATATTAGCGCTAGATCAATATATTGGGTTGACGTACATTACATATTTGATAATTAATTATGTGATTGCGTCATTGCTTACTTCACTGAATTCAACCATAATGGTTGACCACCGATTTGCAAACTAGTGGATTTGGAACTAAATTTATCCTACAATGGTGAATTAACAGCTTAACACCGTTTAATAACCAACTAGCGTTAAACCCGTCGAAATTTTTGACGGGAATTATTTTATGTCATCATTTATAATTATTTTATGTTATTTTTATCACTATAGCATAAGAAATACTCATTTTGTCCCTGAAATAAGTTCATTTTTTCATTTTTAGGACGTCCCCCAAATAAGTTCTTTTTTCTTTCTTTCCATTTTTGGACAACTACCCCACTACTAATAATACTTTATTTATTCTTACTTTCACTTTTCATCACTCCCAATACTAATTATAATATTTTTTCACCTTTTCATCACTCTCAATACTAATTATAACACATTTTTCTCCACTATCAATACATTTTACTACACTTTTCCTTAAAATTCGTGCCGTCCCCAAAGAGGAACTTATTTCAAGGGCGGAGGGAGTAGTTTATATATAAATTATTTCTTTAATTAATTTGATATGATCAATTTAAATTAGTAATACAATATTTGAAATAATATTAATCTTAATCACTTTTGCCAATTAAATGTAGGTTGTGATAATAGCAATACATTTTTATATAAATATTCATTTGATGAAGTTTATAAAAAGTTGATGTGGGATTGAAGATCTTAGAAGAAAAAAAATATGTAAATTTAAAGTATGATATGGTGTACGATTGATGTGTCGCATCTGCTGTTAATCGTATATCGATAATATTTACTCTCTTCGTCCCTCAAATATTTTCCTTTTTTTTTCTTTCTATTTTGGTTCGTCCCCAAAACATCTTCCTAACATATTTTTGGAAACAATTTCACTAATTATTATTCTTACATTTTCACTTTTTGTGGGACTCGTTCTTCACTTTCACTAACTATCACTCTTATAATTTCACTTTTTGTGGGACTCATTCTCAACTTATCAAATACATAACTAACTTTTATTAAAACCCTTGTCATCCTCTCTTAGGAAGATGTTTGGGAGACGGAGGAAGTATTAAGTTTGTTCAAATTCTTTAAATTTGACGGATAAGAAATAATTTAACTAAACATATGTCATCTGAGTATCATCTCATATGGACCTAATAAGACCAGATAATCATATGAAGCTCTAAAGACGTCAAAATTTTGAAAACTATATTCTTTGGAGTTTGAAATATCACATCTAAATTTTGAGCATCATCTTGTATGGAGGTTGAAGATTATAACTTACTTGTGAGTATCATTTTATCTAGAATTTGTGAAACTATAATTAAGTTATGAGAATAATCTTGTCTCAAACTTTAAACAACATCGTCAAATTTGAAATCATATTCAATCATATATATATATATATATATATATATATATATATATATATATATATATATATATATATAGGGTGCGGTTATAGTGAGAACCACAATTATCGTGAGAACATAAGAACCAATAAAATTACTGCATATGCTATACAAATTAATGCATCCGCTATTAAATTTAATGCATCCGAAAAAAATAATTTTTTTGCTCCCTTCAGGATTCGAACCCAGCACCTGCATCCATCCACCAAGATGATGCATCCACCGTAGATCTTGATGATCGAATGGCTTAAAATGGTTCTCCGTTCTTATTTTATTAGTGGTTCTTATTTGAACCTCTCCCTATATATATATATATATAGTTAATTATTTAAGTAAATACATCTATATATAAACATATTACTCCCTCCGTCCCAAAGGAAATATCATGTTTTCCTTTTTGGGCCGTCCCAAACGAAATGTCATGTTTCCTTTTTTGGCAATACACTCTCTCTCTATACTTAATATTTAAATAATTTCCACCAACCCACTTTATTTACTTTATACACATTTCTTAATCTCCGTGTCGAAAAGAAATAGGCCATTTCGTTTGGGACGGAGGGAGTATTAAACTGCGATTTTATATAAAAAAGAAAAGAAAAAACCTAAAAAAATCCTTGAAAGTACAAGAAAAGCAAACTAAAACCTTTTTACGGAAAAATTCAAAGGGAAACCCCGTAAAAAGGAAAAAGAGTACTCATCTACAAGACAAAAAAAGAATAGAGGAAAGAGCGGAAGAGAAAGTTTTCGGAACTCCGGCCTAACCATCGTCCCCAAACAATCTCGGCTCTAACCTCACGAAAACCAAAACCCAAACAGATCGGAAGGTAAAAGGCCGGTGAGACACCGTCGCCAAGGCCAACCTCAAACGAACCCAAACCAAAAGAAGGGAAGGTTACACGGCCGGTTATACGCCATCGCCGTAAGCACCCCCCCATAACCAACAACCCAAGCAAACCCAACGAAAAAACAGAAAGGGTAGAGACCCGGCCGATTATACGCCGTCACCGTAAGCACCCCACTGCCGTGAACCCAAGCCAAAAGAAGACGGCTCCACCCAACTAAAAACTACGGAGGAAAAAAGTTTTGGCCAGTGAGACTTCGTCGCCAGAAACTAACCATCCTCAAACGCACAAACCAAAGAGACGTAAACCACCGGTAAGCAGCAAGGATAGCTACACGACCGGTTATATGCCGTCACCGCAAACACCCCCTGCCTACCAAAAGCTCTGATATCTGCAATGACCTCTGAGCTCTGATCTGATCTTTGAGCTGCAAGCTCTGGCCTCTTCTTAGGCCTTGGGACTGCTATATCAATGCTCTGGCATTTGAGCAGCTCTGCTCTGAACTCTTCCCTTAACTCTGTGTTTTCAGCTCTAGCATCTGCTCTGACCGTGGAGCTGCGCTGCTCTGGTCTCTGCTTTGACATCTGAGCTACTCTGCACTGTCCTCTGTGCTGCTCTGCCGTAGTCTCTGCTCTGACCTCTTGGTCTGGTCTCTGCTCTGACGTAGCTTCGGTCTCTGCTCTGACCTTTTGAGTTGCTCTGCCATGGTCTCTGCTCTTACCTTTTGAGCTGCTCTACTCCAGTCTCTGCTTTGCCCTCTGATTTGCTCTGCTCTGCCCCTCTAATCTGTTATGCCTTAGGCGTTGCTCTGAACTCAGAGTTGTTATGCTCTGGTCTCTGCCATGCCATTTGAAATGAGCTGCTCTGCTCTGGTCTCTGCCCTGCCATTTGAAATGAGCTGCTCTGCTCTGGTCTCTACAGTGGTCTCTGCTCTAACCTTTGAAGTGATCAGCTCTGGAATCAGAGTTGCTCTGCTCTGGTATGCAGAGGCTTCTGAGATGAAAACATCGACCATCCTCATCAATGTTTAATGCGAACCGCACTATGAGTCGCCATATCAATAATAACCGCCGACTTAATTTTCTCAAGCGCATAGGGCCACCATCCATCAACTTGATCCTGATTAGCCATAATATCCACAGCTCGGTTTCCCTCAAGGAAAATGTGCGACACCTGCAAGCAAAAATCCGACAGTTTGGCTAGCATTTGTTTCCAGAGAGCGACAAAACGCCAAGGAACATCCACGCTTCTCGATTGAAGAAGCCGAACCACATACTCCGAATCTGCTTCAACCCAAAGATAAAGCCAACCTCGATTATGAGCAATTGAGATTGCGTGAATAACAGCCAACAACTCAGCTTCAAAGGCAAACCCACGACCACCCTTAAAGTGAAAACAACCGCGCACCCAACCCCAGCTGTCTCGGAAAACCCCTCCAGCCGCAATATTACCTGGCGACCCATGAGCCGACCCATCCGTATATACATATTAATTTGTGAGTATGATGTGATAAATTTAAACTAATATTATATAATAAAATAAAATACAAATATAAAAATTTTTAGATATGAAAATTGATTAAAAATTTAGAAAAAAAAAAACAATGAATGAAAATTGAAGAAAATTAAAATAGAGTGATTATACGGCATGACAAACATGGTTTTTGTACCTCAATTCCACGTGATTTGTTGTCATTTTCCTTCATATTTTGCTTGCCAATGCGTGTTTGTACCCTAATGTTGAGTTTTGTTGAGATTTGATGTTTGGTATAGTTTTTGGAGTGTTTTCAGGAAACATCAAGGACTAATTGGAGGATTTTGAAGACATGAGATTAAAGTACGTCTCGAGAGGAATCCGTGAGCGCAAACGGCGACCAAATCCGAGTCCGGACGAGGGAGAACGGAGCAAAACGAGCAGATTGCGCAAAGAGCCCAGTAGCCCGCGGTCACAACCCGCGGCCGCGGGCGGGGACCGCGGCAAACTCGCCCTCGACGCCAGAGGACCCCCGCGGTCACCACCCGCGGCCGCGGGGTGAGACCGTGGGTTCCCTGCCATTTTCCCACGTTTCCTAGCTGCGGTCACGGGCTGTGACCGCGGGAAAAAGGCGGGGCTCCCCCCAAGTGGACCCTAGACGCGAATTTGAGCTCTAAAACTCATTTTCCCCCCATTCTTCATATCCATCATCTTCCCCAACACTCCAATTCCAAAACCCTAGCCTCCATTCTCTACCATTTTTATCTCTTCCACACACAAGAACAACACCAAAATCAAATAAAGAAGGAGAAGACTTGGAAAGGAGTTCATCAAGACCACATGATTGAAGATCAAGATTATATGATTTGTCTATGAATCTCTATCTCTCTATATCTTTATTTATGTTTTCTTATGACTTGGGATTTGTTTTTATTATGAATATGCTTGGCTAAAATCCCTTATCTTAGGGATTAGATTAGATGGATTTGTAATGGATTGATTTCTTTGTTTAATATATATATCTTGATTGTGCTTATTGTTATATTTTCAAGCCCTAGATTTATCTCTTGTATGATTGGTTGGCCACCTTTTGTGCATTTCTAATTTGTGATTTGAATCGGGAGAGGATAATTACAATAGATTAGGAGTTTGATACATATCATCTCAATAAACCGGGAGGTTGAGAGTTGGGTGAGGGCTTGTTGATCTTTTGTGCTCTTGGGAGTTATAGGTTAAAAATTGACCGGGGACGGCAATTATGACCCGTAATCTACTGTTTTAGTCGTCCGGGAGGGGGCTAAAACTAGTGGGGAGATCGCCCTAGATAAATAGGCCATATCAAGATTAATATTGATTTAGATTAAAATTCATTACAATCCATCGATATCTAGTCCCTAGGATAACTTTCCTTCAAGTCATTCCCCAATTTATTAACTAAAATTATTTTGTTGGTTATTTACTTTACTTGCTTTATTTAGCTTTGTTTTAGTTGTCAACACTTCTTGATTTTTGATTGTCTTAATAGATTGAAAACAACTTATTAATAGTATTTAGAAGTTCGAATTCATCAATTCTTGTGGGATACGACCTTGCTTCCCTATATTGCAACTACACCGTATACTTGCAGCGTGGTGAAAATAATTAGCGAACAAGTTTTTGGCGCCGTTGCCGGGGATTGGTTGAGTTTTTACTTTTGATATTGTGAAAAGTTGTTTTTGTCTAATTTAGATTTATATATATATATATATATATATATATATATATATTAGTTTATTTATATGTTTATTTACTTTTGTTAGAGAAAATTGCTGCACAACCGAAGAAGCGGAACCAAAAAAATTAAATGGATGATGGAAGGAATGAGTTGGTTGAGCAACTCCAACTACAATTGGCGTTGACGCAACTTAAGTTGCGTGTTTTAGAAGCCAAAAGAAATTATGGGCAATCATCTCTCCAAGGAGTGTTCCAACCAACTCCTTCATATGGTGACTTTTAGGACATGGGGTGCAATGCCATGGAGTGGCAATCACCATTGGAGTATGAGGACCATTTCAATAGTTGGAATTATGAAAATTCTTATTCAACTCAAGAAGGCTTCCAAAGGGGAAATCGATACTATCAAGAGGAGAAATCGAATTCGAAAGACGATCTCCTACAATGCTTCATAGCTACGCAAGCTTGGATAGAAAAAAGTCTAGCAAAATCGGAGGTTATGCTAGATGAGCAAAGGAGGTCTTTGGCCACCACTATCAAAAATCAAAAATGAATTGACGATTTATGCATGGTGATTAGCCTACGGAATGGAACCTTGTATGAGGAACCAATGCCGATGCTAAGTGAAGAGCCTCAAGAAGTTGAAGAAGAGTATGAAGAAGATGAGGATCAATTCTCCAAACCCCTTGAAGTCGAGAGCCTAACTTTTCCAACGCAACCTCTACAATTCCAAAAAGATGAAGATTTCACAAGCTTTAAAGAATGCAAAGTCAAAAATTTTGTCGATCCTTACCTCGACATGAGCGATTCTATGAAGGCTTGCTTCTTTCACTTTTATTTATCTTCATCTTTTGATTTTCACTTTGATTTGTCTAATAAGAAATTGTTTGAGTGTGGTGGTAATCTAGATGGTGAACGAGATTACCATGACGTCCGGGATGTCTCAAGAATTGCAAAGCCACCATATTTTTGGGTCGCGGTAGATGGAGCATGCAAATTTGATGAGAAATGGCCACCGCCTAAGCCTCCACCTCGTTTGTGAGTACGAGACAAGTAACCATTTTCTCCTTCATCCAAACTTATTTCTCCTTTGTGTGAAATAAGTTTGGGGGAGGGGAAAGATGGATTAGTTGTCTCATCTATCTTTTGCTTTACTTGTTTTTGTTTGTTTTAGTTTTATTGTCTTGTTTTTGTTATTGTTGAATAAATGAAAGCTTGAGAGTTAGTTGAGATGATATTTTTGTTTTTGTTTTGCTTGGGATAATTGTAGCAAATATTGTGATTATGAATTGGTTTTTGGGCTTATGATTGTTGTTTTTGAAAAAAAGTTGTTGTGTATCACTTGTGGATTATGCATGAAAAGTTTGAACTTGTGACAAGTGAGTTAAATGTTTTGCCTCCAAGAACTTTGAAATGAGCTTGTAAGATTTGAGCCATTGATTGTCATATTATCACAATCTCATTTCATTCTTGAGTATAAATCAATTGAACATATTCGTTAATCTCTAGAACTTGCCATAAGTCCTCTCTCAAAAAATGAAAGTAGATGATTGAAGGCCATCTTTGCTAACCACCTAACCCAAATCTTGTCTAAATTCTCATATGATCCTAGTTTACCCACTTTTGTGCCTTATAACTTTTCCTTGAATTAACCAATGATGGGTAGGACTTAGATTGTTAGTGGTTGCTTTGATGAAAAGGTTTGGGAAATGATTGAAATTGCTTATCAAGCTTTGATTGAGTGAAAATCACTAGTCCCCTATGAGCTTAAAAAGAAAAAGAAAGAAAAATAAATGAAAATGAATGTGAATAAAAGAGCATAAAGGGGAGTGATTTGCCTTTTGAATCATATCATGATAAGTATCACTAAGGGTGAAAAGAAGAAATGTAGGGATATTGGTTTTTGATTGATTAGAAAAGAGAAATGGTGAATTTGACTTGTTCATTGTTATTGTTAGATTGTGGGATATGAGTCATTTGCCTAAAAACACCTCACCTCACCAAAGAGCCCTCATTACAACCTTATGAAAGCCTTTGTTGATCATTATTTATAACACATTGAAGTATAAAGAGTTAGGACAAATGGCAAGCCTATGGTAGATTGCGTACATGATTCAATTTGAGTGCAAACACGTCCAATCTAAACACTTGAGAGTTGAGTGCATCATTGAAACATCCACATTTGTGAGGATTCAAGCTTGGAGGCTATAATGTTGAACTCATTATCACTTGTGACTTCTTGGAATGCATTTCTACTTGTGATACACTTTTGAAAGATTTTTGAAAAATTTGAAGCCCTTAAAATGACACCAATTTATTCTCACATGTTTGTTATCTTTTATTTCTCATCTCTTTGTTGTTTGGGGACAAACAACGCTTTAAGTTTGGGGGGTTGACAAACATGGTTTTCGTACCTCAATTCCATATGATTTGTTGTCAGTTCCCTTCATATTTTGCTTGCCAATGCGTGTTTGTACCCTAATGTTGAGTTTTGTTGAGATTTGATGTTTGGTATAGTTTTTGGAGTGTTTTCAGGAAACATCAAGGAATAATTGGAGGATTTTGAAGACATGAGATTAAAGTACGTCTCGAGAGGAATCCGTGAGCGCAAACGGTGACCAAATCCGAGTCCGGACGAGGGAGAACGGAGCAAAACGAGCAGACTGTGCAAAGAGCCCAGTAGACCGCGATCACCACCCGCGCCTGCGGGGTGAGACCGCGGGTTCCCTGCCATTTTCCCACGTTTCCTAGCCGCGGTCACGGGCTGTGACTGCGGGAAAAAGGCGGGGCTCCCCCCAAGTAGACCCTAGACGCGAATTTGAGCTCTAAAACTCATTCCCCCCCCCCATTCTTCATATCCATCATCTTCCCCAACACTTCAATTCCAAAACCCTAGCCTCCATTCTCTACCATTGCGCCACGTAGAATAGGATATATTTTGCTATTATATATAGATATATATATATATATATATATATATATAGATAGATTGGGCATAGGCATGTATTTTATTTATTTATAACATTTAGTTGAAGAATATCTTTTCTAAAAAATGAATTGACATTTGAATTGATTGATTTTCGTGGATTAATTTATTGGAATACTTTATTTAAGTTTTAGTCACACTTGGAACAATCTCAATTAAGTGGGTATAAAGATTCCTATTCTGGATGCCATCATTTTATTAAGTTAAATTTTTCGGGTGAAAAAAATGTGGATTGTGAGGCATGATGAGTTCTTGTTGGTCATTGAGTTTATATGTATAAGAAAAGTTGGTATGAGGTTGAGAGGGATTTCAGGCGTTTGAAAATAGAAGAATGGACCCTCGAAGTTCTAATGTGTTTTAATTTGGCTGGGTTTCGATAATCAAATGGATATGTAGGATTTATAATTAAATGGATATGTTGAATTTATCTAATAGTTTTATACAATAATTTAATAGTACAGACTTTATCTAATAGTTTTATACGATTATTTAATAGTATAGAATTTATCTATAAATTTATATGATTATTTAATAGTTTTTAAATGTAAAAATTGCTTAGAAATGTATAAATAAATAAGAATGAATGAGAATTGAGGAAACTTAGAATGAAGTGATTATACGATGCCACATAGGATATGATTTATTTTGCTATAATGTAAAAATTGATTAGAAATATATAAATAAATAAGAATCAATGAGAATTGAAGAAAATTAGAATGGAATTATTATACGATGCCATGTAGGATAAGATTTATTTTGCTATAATATATGGATTCTGATTCTGATTAAATACACTTATACATTACACGGTTAAAAAAAAACTGTATTTCAAAAAAAATAAACAAAAACAAAAACCCAATTCTAAATATTGGTTTTAAAAAGAATGTCTAAATTAATATAATGAGGATACATATGATTAACACTTTTATTTTCCAGTTCTTTCTTTATTTCTATTTTACAAATAAAAACTGAGATTTATTCTAAAAATAGTTAACAACTATCATAAAAAAGTTAGAGTGAGTTTTGAAAATAGTCGTTTTGGAATACTAAAAATAAAAATTATCCACTAAGATTAAAAAAAAAATGTCACATTTACCATTTTACCCTTCACATAAAAAACTTAAAAATTATCCATGAATTCACAACCAAGTCTATTTCACAACTAGCACTAATTTTTTCAAGTTTTAAATCTCGAATTCACAACTGAATAACTAGTGTTGGTTGTAAATTTAAGTTTTAAAGTTTAAATTCACAACTAGAAATAGTGTTAGTCATGAATTCTAGTTTTAATGTTTGAATTCACAACTAGAAATATTTTTAGTCGTGAATTTAAGGTTTAAATCTCAAATTCACAGCTAGTATTATTTCTAATTTTGAATTCAAGCTTTAAAACTCAAATGCATGACTTCCACTATTTTTAGCTGTGTTAGGTCTGGAGGGTCTCGAATAGGTGTATAGGGCAGAGAATACACCTATAGGCTATTTTTGACTTCAAATGAGTCAAAACGAAACTTCAAACACAAACTTACATAACTTGTTTACTGAAAAGAGTTTTGACCAAAATAGGGTTGACGACTGATACTGAATACTCTTCAGTAAAGAGTTATCAGTTAAGTCAGAGACCTTAACTGATACACGTAAGGCTTCAGTCGAGTTTGATAAAAAGAGATGTTATAAATCTTATGACTATCAGAAGATAGATCAGTTAGACTGATAACACACGTAGCGGAAAACTTTGTTTCGAAATAGCCTGTGAGTTAAGCACGTTGTCAGTCTTTAGGTTTCTCTTTGCGATTAATCAGTTTTCAGTTTACGAAGGGAAGAACACAAGTAAGAAAGTAAATACTGAAAGCTGTAAATAACACAGAGATTTTTACGTGGTTCGGAAAACACTTCCTACATCCACGGTCGGTTGATCAGACCAACAACTTCATTGGCAAGTGCTTACGGGTGCACTGCAAACCGATGCTCATGCTTACGGGTGCACAGCAAACCTGAACGTTTGCTTGCGGGTGCACACAACCGAAACAACTGAAGATCCAATCTTCAGTACCAACACACCTTGTTGGATTTTTCACTCCTAGCACGACTGGGCACTGGGATCTCACGGAGACAGAACACCTTTCTGAACTCCTTTACAACACAAACACTCGATTCAGTAGGTTGAAGGGAGGTTTGAAAACTTGCCAACTAAACTTCAAAGAACAAGTTCTTTGGAGTTAGTTTGACCTAGGCTTTGGATAAACGAGGTTTGCCTAAGGTCTAAGAGAATATATGTAATCAGCAGTGACTGATTTTTGGCTTTGGGATTCTCTTCTTCGATTCAAACTTTGGAGAGTCTGGGCTTTAGCTGAGAAACAATTTTGGCAGCGTTTCAGCTTATGTCGTTGAATCGGTGAAGATTGAAGTGATCCTCGAGCGCTATTTATAGGAGACGTTTGAATAGATCTATTGGCGGGGAAGGTCTTCAAGATTTCTTCCGTTAGAGAGTAATTTGAACTTGGGCTGAGGCTTCAATCTTCGAGGTTCCTTGTTTGGTGAGAACGGCTATGTTGAGGAGCATGAGATGCGACATCTCTGAAAAGGTAATCACCAAAGAGGAATGACCTCTGCAGAGAAAGGACAATCCTGAGATCTCTGCATTTAATGTAGCTGTACTTCTGGAGTGCGTGGCTTTCTTTGAACGTTGGAGGTTCAGTCCGAGGAAGAATGTTTAACTGATACTTGACATTAGTATCAGTCCGCTGATTCCATGTGGCTCGCATTAAGTAATCAGTCAAAACTGATTCTTCGACTGATACTTCAGTCGGCAACTTCAGTCTTTAGTCTTCAGAACAGCAACTAAACTAGAAAAAGAACTCTAACACTTGAGTTCAAGCAGTTCTAGTCTATTACACAAAAAACCTATTGATTTTAGTATCATCAAAACATGGATTAGGATATTTCACTAAGTTCCCAACAAGCTGTGAATTCAAACTTTAACATTTGAATTCACAACTAGGAATAGACTTGGCTGTGAATTCGACCTTTAAAACTTTAAATTCAATCGAATCGAATTAAAAAAAATACCAAATTTGGATCCGAATTTAGGTGTTGAACCTCTTACTCCAAATTTGGATCCGAAATTTTTAAAACTACTTCAAATTCAATCCAAATACATCAAGTTCAATTTTTACAAAATCTAAATTAGAAAAAAAAATATATGAATCCACAAATTTAGATCGAGTCCAAAATTCACTCTCTTCCCTAACTACATCAAACAAAGGTATTAATTATCCTGGAAAAAAAAAGTAAAATCCAAATTCATCTACACTACATGACTATACATTCGCCTGCTTATTCCTTTCATTTTTTTTTTGAAAACGGAGAAAAACTCTTATATTAAGAATTATCAGAATCAACAATGTCCCTCAACCAACTAGGGAAATCCTAAGACCAAACCATAGACTCAATACCTCGCCCAGAAAAACAACCAAGAGCATGTGCCGCCTCATTTGCCTCTCTATACACATGCTTAACTCCGATAAGTAAATTCTCTCGCGCCATAACAAAAATATCTCTAATATCATCGGGTAAACACCAGTTCTCTTCTTCTTCATCCACCATAGCTCGTGCCGCAAGGATTGAATCTGTATAAATTTCAACCGTAGCAATATCATGTTCCACACATAAAATAATGCCATGCAAGACCGCCAAAATCTCTGCCATCAACACACTAGTCGTCGGCGACGTCTTCTTAGCTACAGCTGCAACCAGCCGCCCCAAACACTCCTTTGCCCACACCGTATCTTGCATCCACATTCACCCGGAATCGCCCCTTGTCGGCTTCCCCCATTTTTTCTGTCCAAGCTTCACCCCCAACCAATGGTCCACAGTGAAGGTCGGTTTAGCAGCGATGTAAGTCTCTAGGAAAGACCGACAATCCACCTCCTTCGGCATCTCACATGCCTCCACCTTATTATGTCGCAAGCTGCAAATAAAACCCCATACTCTCCACGTCATAATACACCAAAGATCATAATGCCCATCATCTAACACCCTTCGCATGTGGCTAGCAATCTCCATCAAATTATGATATCTTGCTTCTTTTAACAGCTCCCAGAATATCGTCCCTTTTCACACACCTCTAATCCTTGGCCAAAAGGCTAGCATATGTTCGGTAGTCCCCCATCTGTCACTGCACATCTCACACATTCCATCAGTCAGCACGTGGTGGTTTTTCAAATTAACCGTCGTCGGGATAATATCAGACAACGCACGCTACATAAACACTTTGACCTTAGGCAGAATAGTCGTATTCCAAAAAAAATGCCCCCGTCATTTGCGATCATCTGTGCTGCTGTGCATCGGCTTCTCGTAGTACCCAATCCCCAACAGATAGGCCGACTTAACTGAAAACTACCCATTGGGATTGTAAGTTCAGTACCTCTTATCCTCCATTCCTCTTTCCCCAATCGGTGTGCTCATAATTCGCTCAACCTCATGGGGCCAAAAAACTCTCGAAATCTTTCCCACATCCTAGCCTCCATTCTCCGTGATCAAATCTGCCACCAATAAGTTATCATCCGCCTTACCACGCCCACATGACATCTCCACCTGCCCCATCATCCATTTGTTATTCACAGCCCGTATACTTCTCTCGTTTCCCAAACTCCAAGCTGAACCCGCTTGTATAAGCTCTCTACTCTCGCTAAAGACCGCCAAACAAAAGAACATTTTGCTAGTATCGTTGCACTTAAAATATCACATTCTTTAAAATATTTAGCCTGAAACACTCTAGCCACAAGTGAGTCCGGCCTCTGCATAATTCTCCAAACTTGCATTGCTAATAAGGCTTTGTTAAAAACCTTGAAATCACGAAACCCCATTCCACCACGATCTTTAGGAATACACATCTTGCCCTAACGATGCCAGTGCAAACGTCTTTGCTCCTCACTATCTCCATACCAAAACCCAACGCATATCATATGCATGTTATCACATATAGACTGAGGCAAACGAAAGCACTGCATGGCATAAATCGGCACCGCCTGCACCACCGATTGAATAAGAACCTCCTTCCCACCTGTCAAAAAACTCCTTTGACTCCAACTCTTTACTTTCTTCTCCATCCTATCAACAAGATATCCAAACTGAAGTCATTTTTGTCGGAGTGAAAAACCCGGCAGCCCCAAATATCGTTGAATGTCGTCTCCTGACTTAACTCCCAGCATATGATAAACCTCCCCCTCCTTATCTCGTGTCGTATTTGGGCTGAAAGTAATCGAAGATTTCTCCATATTTATAAGTTGCCCCGATGCACGCTGATAAGTATAAACAATAGTTTCCACTCTTTCCTCTTCCTTCTCCTCCGCCCGAAAGAAAACGAGACTATCATCCGCGAAGAAAAGATGCGTAATATTGAGAGATTTCGGTATCATTGGTACACCATTGATCTGCCCCCTGCATTCATGATATTTAAACAATGGAGAGAACCCTTGTGCGCAAATGACAAACAAGAACGGGGACAAAGGATCACCCTGACGTAGCCCCCTAGTAGGCGTTATTTCTCCATAAACCGCTCTATTGAGAAGAAAAGAGAAAGACACCGACCGAACACACTTCATCAGCAAAGAACATAACGCACTCGGGAACTCCATCTTTCTCAACACAGCCTCCAGATAGTCCCACTAAACCCTATCATAAGCCTTACTCATGTCCAATTTTAACGCTGCATAGCCTTTCTTTCCTTTCTTTCTGTTCTGAAGCAAATGCTGGCATTCAAAACTAATAAGAATATTATCCGTGATTTGCCGATCCTTAAGAAAAGCACTTTGCGCTTGGTCAATCACCCTCCCCAACACCATGCGTATTCTATTCACTAACACCTTAGTCACGATTTTATATAAAGTATTGCACAAACTCAAAGGCCTAAATTTCTCCACGACACTAGGCTTTTCTACCTTCAGAATAAGAGTAATAAGAGTTTAATTCCACTCCGTCGGATCAAATTTGCCGTTAAAAACATCCAGCGCCTCCCTAGTCACAAAACTGCCCACCGCTAGCTAAAAACATTGAAAAAACCTCGCATTATACCGATCCGGCCCCGGTGCTTTGTTGGGTGCATCTCAAACAATGCCCTCCTGACTTCTTCTGCTTCATAAGGCCTAGCAAGCATCCAATTATCCTCTCCCGAAATTTACTCCTTAATATGTATCGTTACCGCCTCGATATCGTCCTTAGAGGGATTATTAGAAGTAAACAACATCTAGAAATATTCCTTAACGACTCATGCCTTATTCTCCTCCTTCTCCATCCACTCTCCATCCTTATTCTTCAACCCTTTTATACTGTTCTTCTTCCGTCGCTTTGAAGATTGTTTATGAAAAGCTCCAGTATTCTGATCTCCATTGGCTAGCCAATTAACTCGCGCCCTTTGTTTCCAATGACAAGCCTCAGCTTCCACAGCTCTCTCAATCCGGTTACTGAGTTCGATCACCTCCTGACCGTTATGCATGCCCCCCAATCTCTTCATCTTTCTCAATCGCTCTTTCCTCATCTCGGCTATTCTCTTGCCCAATTTGTTAAACTGTTTTCGTACCCAATTCTCTAAAAAGACTATGCATTCATCCATCCTTCTTCTCGCCTCCACAACAGAATGTAATGATGCCCATTTGCATAAAAAATTAGGAACAAAGTCCTTCTCGAGGAACCACTTATCCTCGAAGTGAAACCGACCCTTACCGTATCTCACCAGCTTACTCTCCTCCGGTGCAAAACTGCACAGAACGGGTCTATGATCGGACCCGTAGAAGTCCAGCGCCTTCATGCTGCAATTCAGGAATTCTAAATTCCACAGCCCATTCCCTAAAAACGGTTCAGCCGCTCAAAAATCATATCGTCCACTATTTTGTTCATCCACGTAAAATTTCTGTTCGGTTGGGCTATCTCTTGTAATCTACTATAACAAAGCACTTCTCGGAAGCTATTCATCTGACTCGGCTGCTTCCCTTTACCTACTATATTTTCTGAATCATGAAGAATCTCATTAAAATCCCTCCCCACAAGCCATGCATGGCATATCCTCAGACGGCACTTGATCACTAAGGCGTCGTAAAAGCTCCCAAGAAAATCTGCGTTGATCCACATCGGGGTTCCCGTAAAATCTCGTAAATCTCCACTTTCTATTCTCAAATGTAATATAGAAATCAATATGACCCTGTGAGTAGGACAGGGTTGTGACCTGCACCGTGTCTTTCCACATCAACATAAGACCACATTTTCTCCCACTCGCATCCACAACCAACATCCATTCAAAACCAATAAAAGATCTCCACCATGTGCATTGACTCGTTACGAGCTTCGCCTCACACACAAAGACTATACTCGGGGAACACCCGACAATTAACTGCCGAAACTCATGGAATGCACGCGGATTTCCCAGACCACGTGCATTCCAAACTAAACAACTTATTGATGTCGGCGGGGCGGCGATATGGTAGCCACCGCCGTTGTCATAACTTCATTCGTCGTCTCATGTGTAGTCTCCTTAGCCCTCTTTCTTTTAACTCCACTCTCCTTGCCATTTCCAAAATCCCTCCCTTATTTTCTCTTGCCCAGCAGTCCTTCAAGTTCCTGTCCCTTAGCATGAGTATTGGATTTACTGCCTGCTGATTTGTACGAGCCAACTGTTTCCATCCCTTACTCATCACCTTCGCCTTGCTCTTACTCAGGGATAATTTAAGAGGTTTTATAGGAGAATTACCTCTCAGTCTTCTCCCCAACTTACCTTTATTTGTGTCTCTTTCCAAATCCAATAGCGAGTTGTCCCCTTTTTCCACGTTCACTCCCTCCTCCTGAGTCTCCAGAACACCCTTCCTCACTCCAACCGACCTTATCCCCTCCCCCACTCCCTCATTCTCCACTCTCACACTCTCTCTCCATCCTCCCCTTTTTATGCGTCTCTCCATCCCCTCCATCTCTCATACCCTCTCCCTTTTCCCCCCACCCATGTGGCATTCTCCCTCATCACACTTCCCTCCGTAACCAACTCTTCAACCACCAAATATCCCGTCCCTCACATGATATCTATCTCCATCTCTCCCCCCGAACCACATGTTCTCTCTCTTTACTTACCACCACTAGCACTTTCCATGTCTCCTTCCCATTAGAAGCTTCCACTGCCTTCTTTCTCCCATCATCCACATTAGTAGAGGCCCTTGGTGGCGGTCTAGGGCCCCTAGGGTTCTCCCGTGCTGCCCAAGGCCTGAGCACTGTGAGTTACCCGACGGTAGTCAATCCCCCTTCTTGCCTTCAACCACATTCCATAAGCTGGAGCCGTTTTTTCCTCATTCGAGCACTCACAATCCTTTATATGGTGGCCTATCTTGCCACAAACAAAGCAAAATAAATCCGAAAGCTTTTCATACAAAACTAGGGCAATAGTCTCCCCTTTCATCCCCCTCCATGTTGATGGTAATGCCCTGGACTAGAGGTTCCTTATTAGATCTCGTAATTCTTATTCGAGCATATCTCCCTAAGCATCAACCCTTTGCACTCTTATCAATTTCCAGCACCTTCGCCACTTGTTTGCCCATGCGTCTCAGAATTTGCAGTTCCATGCAGACGATAGGCAGATTATGGAGTTGTATCCACATCAAATTTCGTATTGGCTGCCGTAAGCATTGACTCCACTTTCTTCACCAGCATTAGATCGCTAAACCAGTGCCAAGGTCCCTCGGTCAATATACGTTCTCTATCCCTCTCTAGATCAAGCGATAGTGATTTATGCGTAATTGTTCTAATTTTGGGGGTTTGCATGTGCATATTTTA
The DNA here is from genome assembly GCF_028751815.1 of Salvia miltiorrhiza. Classification (NCBI taxonomy): domain Eukaryota; kingdom Viridiplantae; phylum Streptophyta; class Magnoliopsida; order Lamiales; family Lamiaceae; genus Salvia; species Salvia miltiorrhiza. The sequence goes on from NC_080387.1 coordinate 34,213,679, forward strand.
AGTTAAATCTTCTGGAAATTGGTGCGTTTTTGGTATATTTTATGCTTTGTAGGAGATTTAGGTTTTCGAGAAGAAGAGTGCAAATTTTGGAGAATTTGGGCTAAGAATTGTGTTTATGTGCATACTATGGCACGCCAGAGCTAAAACCCTGCGCGGAAGCCAGAGCAGTGGAATCAAGCGCTCCAGATCCTGAGAAGTCATTCACCAAGAGCAGAGGAGTCAAGACGCCAGAGGAGTCAAGGCGCCAGAGGAGTCAAGTCGCCAGAGGAATCGAGAAGCCAGAGAGACACGCCAGAGGAATCAAAGCCAGAGCGGAGGCCATTCCGCTGGCGAGAGTCAGAGCGGAACCCATTCCGCTGGCGAAGTCAGAGAAATCATCCGTTCCCCTGGCAATAGCCATTTCTCTGGCGAGAGCCGCGATTTTCGCCAGAGTGGAGATTACTTGCTGAGCGCGTCACAGCTGGACTTACCTTCCTTTGCACGATTCTATTCCTTTTAGAGTCCGGCTTTGCATGGCAACTTCCATGGTGATCCAGAAGGATTTGAAGTCTATAAATAGGGCCATACTTTTCATTGTAAATCATCCAATCAATCCCTTGCCCTAATTTTTGGAGTTCTGCCGTGAAGAAGCATCCAGCGCTGCACTGCTCCGAAGCTTAGGAATTTACTTGTTTTCATAGTTTTTCATAGTTTCCAAATTCATTGTTTTAAGTTAGATTTCAATTCAGTTTTTATTTTATTCTTGGATTGTGATTGAGTGACACAATTACACGTTCAAGATATTTACGGTATTTCGTATTTTAATTCAATTTATTTTCGTTTAATCATGTTTATGCTTTTCGTTCATGTTTATGCTTTCGTTTCAATTATGCAATTTAAATTATGCACTTTAGTTTCATGTCTAGATTAGTTGGTTTTTAATTCACAAGTATTTAATTTCTTAAGTTAGGTTTAATTCGAGTTGTTTAAATTATTGCCTAGGTTAAGTTTAAGTTCAATTTACGTTTAAGTTTAAGTTACGTTTTTAAATCAAAACCTTTACTGCTTTCTTTTATTGCTTTTTCTTACGATACTACTAAAAGCCCTTAAAGACTTTCCTTGAGAGATGACACTGGGTCAACTTACCATCGCTAGGATGTCCTTGTTCTATTGCAAGTCAACTTAGAGGTGTTTCTAGTTGAGTCAAATTTTGGCGCCGTTGCCGGGGAGAGTTTTAGGCATTTTAGTTGTGTCGTTTTGTTTACTTGCTTATTTAATTTTAAGTTTCTCTCGTTTTTGTTTTTACGTTTCTTCCACTCGGTGCGTTTAACCCGTTTGTTTAGTGTTGTGCATGCAGGGACGCCGTAGTCTTAAAGGCAAACTTGTGTCCCCGTTGCATAGTACGAGCGAAGGGATTTTTAGGAAAAATAGCTGCAAAGGAGTGTTCGCCGAGGACAGCGCTGCCAGCTCTACCGAGTCCAGCTCTGACTCTGATCCTGACGTTCCAGAGCAGACCGTAGTAGAGGAGAAAGCCAGCTCTAACCATACAGAGCAGATCATAGACACGGCAGAACACACTAAGGAGGAAGAGGCCAGCCCTCCCGAGTTGAGCACTGCCAGCCCTACTAAGTCCAGCGCAGCCCAGGCCAGCCCTGCCGATTTCAGCACTGAGCATAATACAAACGAGGAAGAAACCAGCTCTGACTTTGTTGACCGAGCAGAGCAGAATATCAACGAGGAAAAAGAGGTTATGGCACAGAATATGGAGTATATGGGAGACTTTACCAGGCCGGTAATCGGAGATACCAACACGTCGGCGATCGTGCTCCCCATTGCAGTGAGAAACTATAATCTCAAGCCGAATGATTCAAGTTTGTTGCCGGTGTTCCACGGGATGCCAAGTGAGGATGCGCTGCAATTCATTCGAGATTTTTGCACCCAAGTGCAAACAATTCCTTTGCTTAATCTCACGGAGGACCAACTCAAGCTCAAGTGCTTTCTATATGCACTTAAAGACCGGGCGAGGACATGGATGCTAGCTCTGCCACCCAATTCTATCACTACTTGGGGAGATGCTTGTGAAAAATTTATGCTGAAATACTACCCAAGCCATAAGACACAGGAGCTCAGGACGCAAATAATGGAATTCACCCAAGGAGTGGATGAGCCCCCACATGAAGCTTGGGATAGATATCAAGAACTGCTCCGTCAATGCCCTCAACATCAGTACCCAAATGTCATGCTAATGCAATTCTTCTATGATGGGTTAGTGCCAACTGCCCAATTTATGGTGGATAGCACGGCAGGAGGTAACATAGCACGGAAGACAGCCACGGAGTTAAAGGGGATTTTCAAAACTTTAGCCGAGAGCTCCCAACAAAAGTCCGTCCGTGGAAGAAGAGTTGAAGCCAGCGCGGTGACGAACCAATTTGAGATGCAGCAGCAATTGGCTTCAATCATGCGGGATGTACAACAGCTGAAGATGGACAAGATGGAAAATTCAGCCCCGGTGCAGAATCCAGCTCTGCAGCATGCAGCGCTGCCGAAAGGATAAGCTGAGGTCTATGCGGCACAAGGATTTCAAAGCTACAATCAAGGGCTAAGCAGACCGTACGGGCAGAATTTTAATCAAGCTCAACAAAATGTCAATGGTGGATGGAGAGGGCAGCCCAACTTTGGTTGGGGAAATCAAAATTTTGGGGGGAATCAATTCCGGCGACCATCCCAAATGGGGTATCAACAGCAACTTCAATACTTCCCTTCGCAGCAGGGCTCATCTCAACCGTATAAACCGCAATACCAACAGCAACAATCGGCTTCGCAGCAGAGTGCACAGCCCATGCCACCGCAGAAAACGTCACTCGAAGAAACGCTGCACGCCTTCATGGAGATCATCAAACAAAGCATAGAGTCCCAGGCATCTACCATCAAAAGGCTTGAAACAACTGTTGGCCAACTTTATGGTACTTTGAATCAAATCCAACAACAACAGCAGCCCGGAAAATTCCATGGCCAGCCCTTGCAAACTCACCAAGCTCAAGCTGTCACTGTTCTGCGCAGTGGTAAGATGGTGGATAACAAAGTGGAAGTGCCAGCGCAGACCAGGTCAGCCCTGCCGAATTCAGCTATGACCAATCCAGCTCTGGACAGCTCAGTTCAGTTCAGTCCGTGTAGGAGGAGGGAGCCGAGCTCAGCACTGCTGAATCCAGCGCTGCCCAGTGCAGCGGTGCCGAACCCAGCTCTGCAGACTTCTTCTCTGCCGCATTCCGCTATACAAACTCCAGCTCTGCAGAATTCCGTTATGCCAAATTCAGCCTTGAAGGCAGACCAGAGCTGGAATCCAGAGCTGCCGAGCTTAGCCCAGACTAGTCCAGAGCTGCCGAGCTCATCCCAGGCCAGTCCAGAGCTGCCGAGCTCAGCCCAGACCAGACCAGAGCTGACCAGCCCTAGCGATGGAGAGAAGGCAGACCAGCAAAAAGATGGAGAGATGGAGGAAGGAAAGGAGAATAAACTTCACAAGTCTACTACACCTTATCGACCTCCGATCCCTTTCCCGGGCAGATTGAGGAATGAAAAGATGGATAAACAGTTCGCCGACTTCTACAACATGCTTGCCAAGGTAAACGTGAATCTGCCCCTCCTTGATGTGATCAGAAAAGTCCCGGCGTATGTGAAGTTTTTCAAGGAGTTAGTCTCCAACAAGCGGAAGTTCGAGGACAATGAGAAGGTTCTGGTCTCAGAAATTGCAAACTCGATCATACAGCAGCCTCTGCCACCAAAGCAACGCGATCCAGGTAGCTTCGTGATTAAAATTGCTTTAGGAAATGGTAAGGAAGCTACGGGAATGTTAGATTTGGGTGCTGGAATTAACCTAATGCCTTACTCTATTTTTAAACAATTAGAGTTAGGTGATTTGAAACCCACTCGCATGTGTCTACAACTCGCCGATAGGTCCGTTAGATACCCCCGTGGGATCATAGAGGATGTTTTGGTGAATGTTGGGGGCTTGATTATTCCCGTAGATTTTATGGTTCTCGAGATTGGGGAGGTGCATGAAAATGGTGTAGAGCACACACTACTGTTAGGAAGACCGTTTATGGCAACCACTAACACCTTAATTGATGTTAAGGATGGAAATATTAAAATGACCGTGTTAGGGGAGTCAGTGTCTTTCTCTGTGCATGATAATCGTGCTATGCCTTCTACAAATTTTATCAACGAATGCTCATTTATAGAACCTATTGATGGCTTGGTTGAGAAGGTATTTATACAGGAACAGGAATATATGGAAGTTTGCGCTGGATCGGCCGACATGGAGGAATTAGCTAGGGAAGCTGAAGAGTTCAGCGTTGCCCAGCCAGCTCTGCCACCCTTCAGCGCTGACCAGTCAGCTCTGCTGAGCTCCGCACCCTTCAGCGCTGACCAGTCAGCTCTGCCACCCTTCAACGCTGACCAGTCAGCTCTACCGAGCCCCGCACCCTTCAACGCTGACCAGCCAGCTCTGCCACCCGTCAGCGCTGCCCTGCCCGCTCTGCCGAGCTCAGCACCCGTCAGCGCTGCCCAGCTCGCTCTACCGAGCTCACCCCTGCTCTGTCCAACTCTGCCGAGCTCAGTGCTGTCCAGCCATACCGAGCTGTCCTTTGATGAACAGATGGGAACCAAGAGGTCAGCGCTGGAACTAAAGGAACTCCCAGCCAATCTCAAGTACGTATTCTTAGAAGAGAAAAAGGAGAAGCCGAGGTTCAGATCGGTAGCGTTGTCCCAGAATAAAGAAGGTGTGTTGCCAAAGGACGTGTTTGACCCTGGCGCAGCCCATTCTAAGGAGAATTTCAGAGGAGACGGACATCGCATGAAATCCTACTATGGGCGGAGTACTCCGATGGAAGTGGAGTCTCAAGCCCTGCACGATCCTCATTGATGAAGCAAAACTGAAGTCGGGCTGGCGACTCTAAATCTAGCGCTTGGTGGGAGGCAACCCACCGTTGGTTTGTTTTTAGTTTTTGTTATTCGTTGTTTTTAGTTGTGTGTTTCGTGTTTTTCCTAAGTTTCGGTTGTTGTGCGGATGCTTTGATGCTTGGTGCGCTTGTCTTATTTTTCAGCGCTGCAATTCTCATAATGCCGCCAGCGCCTTCTCAGCGCTGCTTTGGCAGCGATATCCTTCTCCGCGCTGCACTTCTTCGCGCTGCTCTGGCAGCCCTATCCTGATGCAGTGTGGCCACTCTTCCCTCTGCAAGGCCACAAACCTCAATTTTCGCCGCCTCTCACGATGGTTCAGCTTTTCCATGCCGATAATCAGGGACACTTTCTACACTTTTCATCTTTCTTTTTATGCCCTGAGGACATGGCATGCTTTAAGTGTGGGGGGAGTTTTGTGCTTATATTGAAAATTGGGCGAAATTGATTTTTCTATGCTTAGTTTTTGGACTCGAATCTTGCTAGCTTGTATGAATTTGTGGAAGAGAATAAGGTTTTCGATGCGAATTTCGGGTTTGTGAATGAATGGTGGTTATTCTTGTTTTACTCTTGATATATGTTTCTTGTTTGTGCAAAGAATTTGAGTTTTGTTGCAACATGATTGTAAGTTAGTAAAACGTGATTTGTCCGGTAGATGCTAGAAGGAGTGTTGTCATTGTGATTGCCTACGATCGTATCTTATCTGTGAAATGTGAAAAATGTTGGACGAATTGCCAACTTTAAAATTACCAGCTCTGAAACATCTGGCCTGTTCTGAAATGTGATAGCTCTGAGTCTCTGCTCCTCTAGTCTAACTATGAGCATGGGAAACCACGTGAAAAGACTTTGGATTACATCCAAATGGTTTTTATTTCACGAATTATGGCTCAACTGTCGAAAATCTCAAGCACACAAAGTGTGAAAAATGGTGATATTGATTATAAAGGCGATCACATTAGGGAATTCACTTCTAGCGGAGAATTGGGTCTGATCGAATTGCTTACATTACTGTTTTGTTGCTTCTTAAACTTTAAGTTACTTGCATGATCGAGAGATGTGTATTGATTGTAAAATTTTGAACTGACTTTGAGAATGTTTGGATGGAAATTAGCATTGTTGAAATCAATCTCTTCCTAGGATTCATATGGATTTTGCTTGAGGACAAGCAAAAGGCTAAGTGTGGGGGGGGTTGATTTATGCGTAACTGTTCTAATTTTGGGGGTTTGCATGTGCATATTTTAAGTTAAATCTTCTGGAAATTGGTGCGCTTTTGGTATATTTTATGCTTTACAGGAGATTTAGGTTTTCGAGAAGAAGAGTGCAAATTTTGGAGAATTTGGGCTAAGAATTGTGTTTATGTGCATACTATGGCACGCCAGAGCTAAAACCCTGCGCGGAAGCCAGAGCAGTGGAATCAAGCGCTCCAGATCCTGAGAAGTCATTCACCAAGAGCAGAGGAGTCAAGACGCCAGAGGAGTCAAAGCGCCAGAGGAGTCAAGTCGCCAGACGAGTCGAGAAGCCAGAGAGACACGCCAGAGGAATCAAAGCCAGAGCGGAGGCCATTCCGCTGGCGAGAGTCAGAGCGGAACCCATTCCGCTGGCGAAGTCAGAGAAATCATCCGTTCCCCTGGCAATAGCCATTTCTCTGGCGAGAGCCGCGATTTCCGCTAGAGTGGAGATTACTTGCTGAGCGCGTCACAGCTGGACTTATCTTCCTTTGCACGATTCTATTCCTTTTAGAGTCCGGCTTTGCATGGCAACTTCCATGGTGATCCAGAAGGATTTGAAGTCTATAAATAGGGCCATACTTTTCATTGTAAATCATCCAATCAATCCATTGCCCTAATTTTTGGAGTTCTGCCGTGAAGAAGCATCCAGCGCTGCACTGCTCCGAAGCTTAGGAATTTACTTGTTTTCATAGATTTTCATAGTTTCCAAATTCATTGTTTTAAGTTAGATTTCAATTCAGTTTTTAGTTTATTCTTGGATTGTGATTGAGTGACACAATTACACGTTCAAGACATTTACGGTATTTCGTATTTTAATTCAATTTATTTTCGTTTAATCATGTTTATGCTTTTCATTCATGTTTATGCTTTCGTTTCAATTATGCAATTTAAATTATGCACTTTAGTTTCATGTCTAGATTAATTGGTTTTTAATTCACAAGTATTTAATTTCTTAAGTTAGGTTTAATTCGAGTTGTTTAAATTATTGCCTAGGTTAAGTTTAAGTTCAATTTACGTTTAAGTTTAAGTTACGTTTTAAAATCAAAACCTTTACTGCTTTCTTTTATTGCTTTTTCTTACGATACTACTAAAAGCCCTTAAAGACTTTCCTTGAGAGATGACACTGGGTCAACTTACCATCGCTAGGATGTCCTTGTTCTATTGCAAGTCAACTTAGAGGTGTTTCTAGTTGAGTCAGATAGCACAAAAATATTAACCCCCACCACTTCCACTTCGCACGATCTGCGTATCTGGAAAATGTCAGGTAGCCTCTCCTTCAACGCTTCCCTATTCAATTGTCTACGCCTGTTGGGAACCCTGTGGAATATCCTAATCCTTGTTTTGATGATACCAAAATTCATAGGTCTTAATTGTAATAGACTAGAACAATTTTTGAACTCAAGTGTTAGAGTTCGTTTCTAATTTAGTATGCGGATCGGAAGACTGAAGACTGAAGACTGAAGATACCAACTGAAGTATCAGTTGAAGAATCAGTTTTGAACTGATTACTTAATGCGTGCCACAGACTGATACTAAAGTCAAGTATCAGTTGATCATTCTTCCTCGGACTGATCTTCCAACGTTCAAAGGAAGCTACGCACTCACAAGAGTACAACCGCATTAAATACAGAGATCTCAGGATCTTATCTCTGCAGAGGTCATTCCTATTTGGTGGTTACTTTATCAGAGACGTCACATCTCCTGTCCCTCAAGAGAGCCGTTTCCACCAGACAAGGAACCTCGAAGATTGAAGCCTCAGCCCAAAATTCGAATTTCTCGCCAACGGAAGAAATCTTGAGGACACTCTACGCCAACGGATCTATTCAAGAGTTCTCCTACAAATAGCGCTCGAGGATCAACTTCAATCTTCACCAATTCAACGACATAAGCTGAAGCTCTGCCGAAATTGCTACTCAGCCTAAAGCTTAACCTCTCCAAAGCTTGAATCGAAGAAGAGAATTCCAAAGCCAAAATTAGTCATTGCTGATTACATACATTCTCTTAGATCTTAGGCAAACCTCTGTTTACCCAGAAGCCAAGGTCAAACTTGCTACAAAGAATTTGTTCTTTGCAGTATAGTTGGCACTCGTTCAAACCTCCTTTCCAAAAGAAAGATTTGAGTGTTTTGAGTGATTCGGAGGTCAGAAGGGTTTTATGTCTCTGAGAGTCTTAGTGCGGGTTGTGCTAAGCAAGAGAAATCCGACGCGAGTGAAGCGTGGGTACTGAAGAAGGGTTTTCTTCAGTGGTACGGTTGTGTGCACCCGGCAAGCACACGGTTTGGTTTGTAGTGCACCTGTTAAGCACTTGCGGAGTGGATTGTTGGTCTGATCAACCGACTGTGGACGTAGGAAAGGGTTTTTCCGAATCACGTAAAAGTCTCTGTGTTGTTTACTGCTTTCAGTTTTACATTTCTACTTGTGTTGTTTCAATTGATAAACTGAATACTGATTAACGGCAAAGAGAAACCTAAGACCAACAACGTGCACTACTGAGGCTATTGCGAAACTAAGTTTAATTTCTGCTGCGTATGATATTAGTTTGACTGATCTATCTTTTGATAGTCAGGAAGAGTGTTATCATCTCTGTTTTTAGCAAACTCGACTAAAGCCCATAAGTGCATCAGTTAAGTTCCAGTAACTTAACTGATAACTCCTTACTGAAGAGCGTTCAGTATCAGTCGTCAACCCTGTTTGGTCAAAACTATTTTTCAGTCAACAGATGTCTTTGTTTGCGTGTAAAGTTTCGTTTAGATCTCTATTTTGAGATCCCTCTGATTGAGGATTTTTTGAAAATAGCCCATAGGTGTATTCCCCCCCCCCATACACCTATTCGAGACCCCCCGGGACCTAACAACGCCCAAACACTTTTCCCATCACAAGTTTGTCCGCGCGTTTACTTCTACGCCCCGCTTCATTCGTCGTAATCATCACAGAATGCGACTTGCCTTCTGCTGCAAGTTTCAGCGCCGCCACATGTGATATGATCTCCTCGGGATCCATCAAACAATCCCAAAACAATCTACCCAATCTTCTCTTACCAACGCAGTAGCGTGCGAGGACCACAAGCTTCTCCAATGAGAAGACGACTTCTCTCTCGTAACCCTAGCCGCCTAGGGTTTCAAAGGAATTATTGACTGTGTGATATACTTCAATATTAAGTGAATTGTGACATTTGCATTGCCTATTCCTTTTCCTTTAACAAACAGACAAACCGAATTATCAAATTTGAGTTGAAGTAATATAACACAAAACTTCAACTAAAAAATCAGACACAAATCAAAATTTTTTGTTTTAGATTCGCACAATTAATTAGTGTCATCATATAATTCAATGCGTACTATACATAGTGAACAAAATACCAAACACTAAATCTATAATAATTTATCACAAAAACTCCATTTGCATACATCCGCATCATGCAGACGGATGTTATTCGCATCCGAACCGATTCGATTTGTACCATTCAACTAGTATTATTTATTATCATTAAAAATACTATTTACATATATTAATGTATCAGTTGTAAAGTACTTCCTCCGTCCCAAACGAAATGTCCTGTTTTTCTTTTTGGGTTGTCCCAAACGAAATTTCTTATTTCCTTTTTGGAAAAAATAAGGGATAATAAAGTGTCTAATTAAGTGCTTTATTGTAGGACCCACTAAATTTTTAACTTTACACAACACCACTTATACTTTAATTAACTTGCTCCTTAATAACCGTGCCAAAAGAAATAGGACATTTCGTTTGGGACGGAGGGAGTACTATTTATTTGTATAAAATATAATATCATTTTCCAAGTATCATTTACATTTAAAAAAGAAAAAATATATTTGTGTGGCCATTTTGAAGAAGAAAACACAATATTTGGCCACTAATTAAAAAAAAACACAAAATCTGGCTATTTTTTACGTTTTAGGACTATTTTGGCCTTAATTAGGGTAGACCGGATTTGAGTTTGCGCGCGGGTTAGGCACACATGACACTATTAGCGCCAAAAGTACACAGAAAAAAAAATCAAGTAAATTGGTACACTTGACACTATTAGTGCCAATTGTGCCATGCACGAGTACTAGTGACCATATTATTACCAATAGTGTCATACTTTTGCTGATACATTGTCTTGTCTTATATAGATGAGTACAGTTATTTGACCATTTTGAACACTTCCCCGTAGGGTTAAGATTATCAATTTAGGGTTTAGATTATCATTTTAGGGTTTAGATTCTCCATTTAGGGGTTAAATTCTCCATTTAGGGTGTTGCACGAATGGTACTTATGACCATTTAGCGCCATATACTCTCTCTTATGTAGTGCTGCACGAATGGTACTTATGGCCATATTAGTGTCATTAGTGCCATATACTCTCTCTTATGGTCACTAGTACCATTCGTGCATGACACTATTGGCACTAATAGTGCCTAAAGTACCAATTTACTTAGATTTTTTTTTCGGTTGGTACTTTTGGCACTAATAGTGCCCGTGTGCCTAACCCGCGCGCAAACCCGAATCCGGTTCGTACAGTCTTAAAACGTAAAAAATGGCCAGATTTTGTGTTTTTTCAATTAGTGGCCAAATATTGTGTTTCCTTCTTAAAAGCGCTCTCTTTAAAAAAGTATCGATTGTTGGTAAGAAAATTAGCAATTTATTTACACTTTATGTGCATAATACCATTTATTGTTGATAAAAACATTATTTATTATTAGGATAAGTATCATTTAACTAATAAAGCTGATGAGACGGATAGAACGAATCACGATGGACTGGATCAAATTAGTGCACGGAGCCCCCATTCGCACAGGAGACTAGCTCATACTTTATTGGCTCATTTTCTTGATAATATGAGATAAGATATGTTTGACAGAGATGTCTTACATTGTATAAGGTATTACTATTGTATTTGGTTAGATGTATTAAATTATTTGTTTTGGGAGTGAAAATTTGATTGTTAATAGTATGAAGGTGAAATTATTGTAATTTAATATCTTATTAAATTAATAAATCATATAATTAAAATTTATATTATGTATCTCACATAAAAGATGATATATAGAATTTTAAGGATCCATTAATACATATCAAACCCTAACTTTATAAAGAATTTCATATTTTGGAACAAACATAATATTAGAGTATCATAAAAATATTATACTATTGTAATAGTCTCTACTAAACCCCTATATATATAAAGAGCGGGGTTTAGGAACGTCAATGGGCGGGTTTCACCCGGATGGACTCGTAACTGTTGATTACTCGTTGAACTACAAAGTAATAGTTCTGGTTCTGATTTTAGACCCGATCCTCTTAGACTCGAAACCTGATAGGTCCAGACCCGATCTGGCCCGCTTGTTTCGAGTACGGTTTGATTCGGCCCGTGTTTTTTCTTTAATTTCAGGAATTATATTTTTAAAATGATTTCAAAAATATTAATGATACTACAATAATATATTTCTGCCAAATTTTAAAAGATAACGCCAATTATTTTTAGTTTTAAAGGACTACACAATATCCACATTTTTTATATAGCATTCGTTATTACTCAAATATTAGTGAAGGAGACTAGCAACAACGATGGTGAAATTTTGATTTTTGAATTGAAGAAGGGTTCTGTCATCCGCGTTTCGACATTTTTGTTTTAAGTTTCTTAATTTTTGGTATTCTCTAAATAATACTCATGGGTAATTAATTCACTCGGACCATTTCATAGTATCACTTAGCGATTTGAATCCGATCCGATTTCAATAATTAATGGATCGATTTTGGATTCATGGCATGTCATGACAAAAATAGGGACTGAGGCGAAGTAAAAAAAAAACGGACCCTTTATTTATCATAATAAAAATACCATATGACAATTATACATACATAAAAAAATATCCTTTTTAGTTATACAAAATTACTACTTTTTCTAGATTTTTTACTTACAAAGTAATTTATAATCTCATTTCTTTCAAGCATGTATAGAACATCTTTTCTAATAGACAAAATTGCTAAACCATTCAATCTTTCTTGCGACATTTACGATCTCAAACATGTCTTCAATAAATTTAACTTTGAGATGCTCCACTCAGCTGATGCTACTGTAATAGGCATATTCAACATGATCCTACAAGCAATTGCAATATTTGGATAACAATCTGCATTTTTCACAAATTTTTAAGAATTTCAATTGCTGATATAATTTCATTTGACAAAGTCATTTGTAATATTTTTAATTCCATAAATAAATCATCTAAATTAATATTAGATAAATTATCATGAGTAAAAGTAGAGTTAAGAGTAACACAATGATTTCTTAATTAATCATTATCTAATGCTTTTTCAAAATTTCCGAAACAATCATAAAACCAAATATATATATATATATATATATATATATATATATATATATATATTTAAAAACATTTATTTGTTCAAATCTACATTTCAAAGAAGTGATTGTCATGTCCACGACAACTACAAAATATTCAATTCTAAATGACTTTCATGTGATAATGAGATTTCAACAGTTACTCTAATCAATTTTTTATATATATAATAATACGATGTTTTGTTGGAAAAATTAACTCTATGTTCATTTTAGAAGAAAATGCACAACAATTCAATCAATAAAATAGCTAACCATTTATATATTCTAACATTTAAATTTGAGGCAGAACATTCAAACTTCAAAGAATAAAAAAAAATCATTCACAACAATTTAATCAATAAAATAACTAACAATTTACATATTCTAAGAATAATATTAATTTTTACTAACTTGAAAATCAAAATCGATATATTGCCTTCTGTCGTCTTCCTTATAATTTAATCTCAATTTTCAAATACAACTGATTGTATATGAAGATTTTCAATATGTAGAATGCAAAGAATTGATAAAATTGTGCATGGTTTGTAGATCAAAGAACATTTCGAGGGCTTTTTCAGAAAGAAATCTCGTCAATTGCCAGAACTACCAAGCGACTTTTTCAGAAGGAAACTTTCAGAGAATGAGAAGAAGTGGCTGATTAGAGATTTCGAAGTTGAGGAAATTAAGGAGGCGATCTGGAGCTGCAGCGGAGACAAAAGTCCGGGGCCGGATGGGTTCAATTTTCTCTTCTGGAGGAGGGCTTGGCAAACTGTTAAAGATGATTTGGTTCAAGCTTTGAAGGAATTCCATTCCAACGGCAGGATACCTAAGGGAGGGAACGCGTCGTTCATTGTTTTGATTCCGAAAAAAGAGGGAGCAGAGTCACTTAATGACTTCAGGCCAATTTCTTTAATAACCAGTTTATATAAGATATTGGCAAAAGTCTTGGCGGGAAGACTTAAGCAGGTTATGGGGTCGATTATATCCAACAGTCAAAGTGCCTTTGTCAAAGGGCGCTTTATCCTCGATGGGGTGGTCATCCTCAACGAAGCAATTTCGGAGGCGAAGAAGAAGAAAATGGGCAGATCCTTTTTCAAGATTGATTTTGCCAAAGCATATGACTCCGTTGAGTGGGATTTCCTCGATGCTCTGCTTGAAAATCTGAATTTTGATTGCAAGTGGAGAGGGTGGATGAAGGGGTGTTTGGCCTCCGCATCGGCAAGCATTCTGGTGAATGGGTCGTCTACCAAAGACTTCAATTTGGAGAGGGGTTTGAGACAAGGCGATCCGATGTCTCCTTTCTTGTTTTTGATTGTTGCGGAGGGGCTTACCTCTTTGGTCGAGAGAGCTATTGCCAAAGAAGTTTTGGTTCCCGCTACGATTGGGAAGGACAAGATTCAACTCGCTCTGTTACAATATGCAGATGACACGATCTTCATTGTGGACCCGGTGGAGGGGAACGTTGATGCAATCAGGAATATCTTACTGTTGTTCCAGTTCTTGTCAGGCCTTGCAGATAATTTTGAAAATAGTTCACTTATGGGAGTGGGGATGGATGAAGAAAAGATTGGGAGATGGGCAGAGGTGCTTGGCTGTAGAGTGGGTGCTTTTCCGTTTAGCTATCTCGGTGTTAAGGTGGGAGGACGGGCAAATGAAAGCGTGAGCTGGAGCCGTCTTGAGGAAAAGGTGGGAAATAAAATCAAAGGATGGAAGAGAAATCCTACATCCCTGGCTGGCCGAATCACCCTGGTAAAATCAGTTTTGCAAGCTATTCCGCTGTATCAACTTTCCTTTGCTACTATTCCTAAATGTGTTCTGCGTAACCTTGGTTCGATGTGTGGAAAGTTTCTGTGGGGGGGTGGAGAGGGGGGTGGGGGAATTCCATGGATTAAATGGAGTGTGATGTGCTTAAAAAAATGTGATGGAGGTCTCGGTTTGAAAAATCTTGAGTGGTTTAATAGAGCTTTAGTGTTCAAGTGGTTCTGGAGATTTCTGGATGATGGGGAGGCGTTGTGGGTCAAGATCATCAGATCGATTCATGGTGAGCTGGTCCGGGGGGAAGAGGGGGGCTGGTCGGTTGGAAGGGGAGAGGGAGACTAGGTTGGTGGGTGAACATAGTGGAAAAGGGGGGGGGGGGGAAGAGGAGGAGTTCGAGAGAGATGTCTTTCGGATAATATTGTTAGAGTCATTGGGGACGGGTTGAACACTAGCTTTTGGGACGAGGTCTGGGCGGGGAGCGTACCGCTGAAATTCAGGTTTCCAAGGCTCTTTCAACTGAGTGAAGACAAGAAAGGAAGGGTGGGGGAATTCGGAAAATGAGAGGGTGGAGAGTGGGCGTGGGAGCTGAGATGGCGTAGGGGGCTGAGAGGGAGGGAAGTGAGCTGTTTTAACCAACTTTTGGAGATTATTTCTGTTATTGTTCCTTGTCCAGGAGAGAAGGACGGCTGGAGATGGAAGGCAACAAAAGACGGCAAGTTCACTACTTCTTCAGCCTATGAGACAATTGCTAAGGAAAAGAGAGAGGAGGTGTCGTGCTCGGCGGTGGAAGCGGCGAAAGTTTGGAATGCACCTACAACTCATAAGGCAAGGGTGACGGCATGGCGCAGCTTGAAGAATCGACTCGCCACTTGTGATAATCTTTTCAAAAGGAAGATCCAAATTGCAGATGAGGAGAGATGGTGCAACGCATGTGTGATGGCGGAAGAGACGGTGGAACACATGCTACTTCACTGCCTAAAAACTGAACAAGTATGGAACTATATTCAGCAATGGATCAACATCAAGACAGTGACACCAAAAGGTCTTTCTCAACACTTTCTATCTTTCATTCATGCAAGCAAAGATAAGAGATGGCGAAAAATCTTGAAAGGATTGTGGATTGGTACGGTATGGATTCTGTGGAGATATAGGAATGAGAGCAGGTTCCAAGGAAAGGTGTGGGATGTTCAAAAAGTTACACAGGAGATTAAAGGAAGGATGTGGAGTTGGAACTCTATTTTTCACATTGTGGACATTAACATTCCTTTCTCTTTGTGGTGTTCTAATGGGCTGGTCCTGGACTCTTTGTAATTTGGTACCACTGGTATCTCGTTTTCTTTTGTTCTAATAAATTCTCTTTTATCGACCAAAAAAAAGAGTTCATTATAAACGGTATAAAATTCTTGGAATAGATTTTTGGGATTAATTTTGGATGGGTATTTGCAGAAAAGAGGAAGAGGAGTTGAAGAGACAACTTAAAGAACGGTAGAATCTCAAAATATATTACCCGCGATCTATTTATGTAATCTTTTTAGATATTTAATTTTATTTATTTTAGAAGAATATAAATAACTATGATATTTGAACCATAAAAAGACATAATTTAATTAAGTGAATACAATATTCTTGGGCCCAATTAAAAACATATGAACATACAATTATATATATATTTTTGGATTATGCCTAAAAAATAACATATGGAGTATATTAGTTAAAGGGATATAATTTGTTTGGGCCTTCAAAAATGATGTTCCGTGAACGGTCGCCTATGTTGGCTCATAGCCAGAGTCGGCCTTGTTTGAATTGACAATTAAAATAATTTTAATCCGGATAAAACTCGCCCATTGACATTCTTACCTTTATGGGTAACTATAGGCGGTAAATTCAGAGTGCAAGTAATCATAAAAATTAAATAAAATCGATGTTGCCTTTTGACGTTAAACATTCTCTATGATAAATCAGGCATTTTGTCCATCCAATTCCTAAGTAAGTGGGGTATAATATTAAAGTTGACCAGTTCATTATATTATGAGAAACCATTTTCTCCCAAAATAAAATAATATGATTGGACAAAAGTATGTGTATTTTCTCTGCGACACCGCGTGCAAAGATTCACTATCTCCATATTTTCCAATTTAACACGGAATTAATCCCACCTATTTAATAACTCATGAGTGATCACCACAACCCCCACATTAATTGTCTACTACACCCAAAAAGCATACACTACCCAAAAAAAGAAAAATGGAAGAAATGACAACTACTGGATTTCGTTTTTTCCCAACGGAAGAGGAACTCATCTCATTCTATCTTCACAACAAACTGGAGGTGGAAGAAGATAAAAGTAGCAACAATATTCATCGTGTGATACCAATCCTCGACATCTACGAGCTGGATCCGTGGCAACTCCCAAGTAAGTAGGTAGCTAGGTTGTGATTAATCATGAAATAATAATTAATTGATGAGTACTGTTTTGTGATAGCGCATTGCGGGGAGCTGTGCGACGGGGACACGGAGCAGTGGTTCTTCTTCATGCCGCGGCAGGAGAGGGAGGTGCACGGGGGGCGGCCGAGGCGCACGACGGCGTCGGGCTACTGGAAGGCGACGGGGTCGCCCAGCCACGTGTACTCGTCGGAGAACAAGGTGATCGGCGTGAAGAAGAGCATGGTGTTCTACAAGGGGAGGGCGCCCACGGGGAGGAAGACTGTGTGGAAAATGAATGAATATAGGGCTATTCAACAAGATCGAACCACTTCCATGCCCATCGTACGTACGCCTTCATTTTCTTCTTTATATAAATTTACAACACAACTTTTGATCATCATATATTCTTCTTCTTTTTTCTGCAGTTGCGGCATGAAATGTGTTTGTGTCGGGTTTATGTGGTGTCAGGGAGCTCGAGGGCGTTCGACCGCCGCCCTACTAGTGCGCCGGAGGCCTCACCTGCCGGAGATGTCAACTGATTTTTCATTTTCTGCTCGACAGAATTTGAGGGAAATGCGGGTTGGCTTAAAGCAATAGGAATTAATTTGCCTTGTCTCACACTCAAATTCTTGTATATTGGAGAGAAAAGGAGTGAGAATGAGCTACTCCACTGTTCGAAGAAAACTTTCCATTATAAATATGTGAAAATGGTGGAAAATTGGTGAAAAAATATATATTTTCTCTTCTTTTCCATCATAGCATCCTGAGTATAAAATAATTGTGTTTGTAGTGATGATATAATTTATAAGGCAAGTTATAAGTTGATGGCATTAACTGTTTTTATGAATTTATATTAAAGTAGCATTTATATTTGTGCAATGCATGAAGAATATTTTTATACTATTTTTATATAAAAAGCAAAAAATAACTCAATTATCATATAAAAAATATAATTTTATTACAAATATTTAAATAAAATCTCATAATCACTTATCAATTTAAATATTATATATATATATATATATATATATATATATATATATATATATGAATATTGAGTAAAATTAGTTAGTGTGTCTTAATTATTAGAACAATAGTATTTAAATCTAAAAGCGTATAATTAAAACATTTAAATTTGTATATATTACAATATACATGTAATTCAAGTTATTTTTATTTTCAATCGAGCAAAATAATTTATTTCGACTGCAAAAATAAATGAAAATTTTAGTTTGAAACTTCTGATTCAATAACATTTTTATTTCAAATTTATTTTTAGCATAATACATATAAAATTACCACTCTTATCATGATAACTAATTTTATATGCATATTAGTATTTTATCATTAGTCAAATTATACGATTTTTTAAAAGAAAAAACTAACACCATAAAGGAAATAAATAAAGGATAATATTGAGGGGGAAAGATGAGCATTTTAGAGTGGTAAGAAAAAATAACTAAATTGCCGTAGAAATAAGCGAAAAAATAGACTGCAATGGGAAAAAAATTAATAGTTAAATAATATAATTAATTGTTGAAATGAACTCCTAAGAAAATTGATATTATTTGTAATAATAAAATTGTTGCTAAATTTAATTTAAATTAATTTCAAATTAAAGTTATCTTTTTAATATTATAGACCAATCCCAAATGGGATCCTCTGTCCCAAAATATAGTGTGTACCACGTGTACCACTCTTCATTTCTTTATATTTATAAATTATTTTTTTTTCATTTTAATTTATTATGCTTTTATATATTATAAAGATAATTAACAAGGGTTCACTCATCCATTTAGGGTTTATAATTATTTTTTTATATTTATTTGAATTAATAATAGATTATTTGGGTTCATTAATTCAAAGTTAGGGTATATAATTTTTTAAATTTTAATTTTTCAATAATAAATACTAATTAGAGTTTATAATAATATAATAATTTTTATTTTTATAAAAAACAATTTATAAAATAAAGAAATGAAGAGTGGTACACGTGGTACACACAATATTGTGGGACAGAGGATCCCATCTCGACCAATCCAGGAAAAGGAAAAGGTACCCCTCAAAAAAAGGAAAAGGAAAAGGTGGGGTATAAATTGAGGAATGAGATTTAGTGTACCACACTTTATGTCCCACTTTGTGTCTCACTTTCAATTTTATTTAATTTCTTATATATATTTTCTTCAATTTCAACTTTATATGCTTTAGTTTAATTTTGTGATTATTAACTAGGGTTTATTCCATCAATCTAGGGTATATAATTATTTTTTATCATTTAATTTCACTTTTATTAGCTAATAATAAGTTGATAAATTCAAAGTCATAGTATATACTTTTTAAAAAATTTAATTTTTTGAAATAAAAATTAAATATAATTCATAGTATTATAATAAATTTTATTTTTATAAAAAATATTTTTAGAATAATAAATATAAACATGGGACACAGTGGCACACATAAAATTGTGGGATACTAGATCTCATCCGATTGAAATGGGAATGAGATTTAGTGTACCACACTTTATGTCCCACTTTGTGTCTCACTTTCAATTTTATTTAATTTCTTATATATATTTTCTTCAATTTCAACTTTATATGCTTTAGTTTAATTTTGTGATTATTAACTAGGGTTTATTCCATCAATCTAGGGTATATAATTATTTTTTATCATTTAATTTCACTTTTATTAGCTAATAATAAGTTGATAAATTCAAAGTCATAGTATATACTTTTTAAAAATTTTAATTTTTTGAAATAAAAATTAAATATAATTCATAGTATTATAATAAATTTTATTTTTATAAAAAATATTTTTAGAATAATAAATATAAACATGGGACACAGTGGCACACATAAAATTGTGGGATACTAGATCTCATCCGATTGAAATGGGAATGAGATTTAGTGTACCACACTTTATGTCCCACTTTGTGTCTCACTTTCAATTTTATTTAATTTCTTATATATATTTTCTTCAATTTCAACTTTATATGCTTTAGTTTAATTTTGTGATTATTAACTAGGGTTTATTCCATCAATCTAGGGTATATAATTATTTTTTATCATTTAATTTCACTTTTATTAGCTAATAATAAGTTGATAAATTCAAAGTCATAGTATATATACTTTTTAAAAAATTTAATTTTTTGAAATAAAAATTAAATATAATTCATAGTATTATAATAAATTTTATTTTTATAAAAAATATTTTTAGAATAATAAATATAAACATGGGACACAGTGGCACACATAAAATTGTGGGATACTAGATCTCATCCGATTGAAATGGGAATGAGATTTAGTGTACCACACTTTATGTCCCACTTTGTGTCTCACTTTCAATTTTATTTAATTTCTTATATATATTTTCTTCAATTTCAACTTTATATGCTTTAGTTTAATTTTGTGATTATTAACTAGGGTTTATTCCATCAATCTAGGGTATATAATTATTTTTTATCATTTAATTTCACTTTTATTAGCTAATAATAAGTTGATAAATTCAAAGTCATAGTATATATACTTTTTAAAAAATTTAATTTTTTGAAATAAAAATTAAATATAATTCATAGTATTATAATAAATTTTATTTTTATAAAAAATATTTTTAGAATAATAAATATAAACATGGGACACAGTGGCACACATAAAATTGTGGGATACTAGATCTCATCCGATTGAAATGGGAATGAGATTTAGTGTACCACACTTTATGTCCCACTTTGTGTCTCACTTTCAATTTTATTTAATTTCTTATATATATTTTCTTCAATTTCAACTTTATATGCTTTAGTTTAATTTTGTGATTATTAACTAGGGTTTATTCCATCAATCTAGGGTATATAATTATTTTTTATCATTTAATTTCACTTTTATTAGCTAATAATAAGTTGATAAATTCAAAGTCATAGTATATATACTTTTTAAAAAATTTAATTTTTTGAAATAAAAATTAAATATAATTCATAGTATTATAATAAATTTTATTTTTATAAAAAATATTTTTAGAATAATAAATATAAACATGGGACACAGTGGCACACATAAAATTGTGGGATACTAGATCTCATCCGATTGAAATGGGAATGAGATTTAGTGTACCACACTTTATGTCCCACTTTGTGTCTCACTTTCAATTTTATTTAATTTCTTATATATATTTTCTTCAATTTCAACTTTATATGCTTTAGTTTAATTTTGTGATTATTAACTAGGGTTTATTCCATCAATCTAGGGTATATAATTATTTTTTATCATTTAATTTCACTTTTATTAGCTAATAATAAGTTGATAAATTCAAAGTCATAGTATATATACTTTTTAAAAAATTTAATTTTTTGAAATAAAAATTAAATATAATTCATAGTATTATAATAAATTTTATTTTTATAAAAAATATTTTTAGAATAATAAATATAAACATGGGACACAGTGGCACACATAAAATTGTGGGATACTAGATCTCATCCGATTGAAATGGGAATGAGATTTAGTGTACCACACTTTATGTCCCACTTTGTGTCTCACTTTCAATTTTATTTAATTTCTTATATATATTTTCTTCAATTTCAACTTTATATGCTTTAGTTTAATTTTGTGATTATTAACTAGGGTTTATTCCATCAATCTAGGGTATATAATTATTTTTTATCATTTAATTTCACTTTTATTAGCTAATAATAAGTTGATAAATTCAAAGTCATAGTATATACTTTTTAAAAAATTTAATTTTTTGAAATAAAAATTAAATATAATTCATAGTATTATAATAAATTTTATTTTTATAAAAAATATTTTTAGAATAATAAATATAAACATGGGACACAGTGGCACACATAAAATTGTGGGATACTAGATCTCATCCGATTGAAATGGGAATGAGATTTAGTGTACCACACTTTATGTCCCACTTTGTGTCTCACTTTCAATTTTATTTAATTTCTTATATATATTTTCTTCAATTTCAACTTTATATGCTTTAGTTTAATTTTGTGATTATTAACTAGGGTTTATTCCATCAATCTAGGGTATATAATTATTTTTTATCATTTAATTTCACTTTTATTAGCTAATAATAAGTTGATAAATTCAAAGTCATAGTATATACTTTTTAAAAAATTTAATTTTTTGAAATAAAAATTAAATATAATTCATAGTATTATAATAAATTTTATTTTTATAAAAAATATTTTTAGAATAATAAATATAAACATGGGACACAGTGGCACACATAAAATTGTGGGATACTAGATCTCATCCGATTGAAATGGGAATGAGATTTAGTGTACCACACTTTATGTCCCACTTTGTGTCTCACTTTCAATTTTATTTAATTTCTTATATATATTTTCTTCAATTTCAACTTTATATGCTTTAGTTTAATTTTGTGATTATTAACTAGGGTTTATTCCATCAATCTAGGGTATATAATTATTTTTTATCATTTAATTTCACTTTTATTAGCTAATAATAAGTTGATAAATTCAAAGTCATAGTATATACTTTTTAAAAAATTTAATTTTTTGAAATAAAAATTAAATATAATTCATAGTATTATAATAAATTTTATTTTTATAAAAAATATTTTTAGAATAATAAATATAAACATGGGACACAGTGGCACACATAAAATTGTGGGATACTAGATCTCATCCGATTGAAATGGGAATGAGATTTAGTGTACCACACTTTATGTCCCACTTTGTGTCTCACTTTCAATTTTATTTAATTTCTTATATATATTTTCTTCAATTTCAACTTTATATGCTTTAGTTTAATTTTGTGATTATTAACTAGGGTTTATTCCATCAATCTAGGGTATATAATTATTTTTTATCATTTAATTTCACTTTTATTAGCTAATAATAAGTTGATAAATTCAAAGTCATAGTATATACTTTTTAAAAAATTTAATTTTTTGAAATAAAAATTAAATATAATTCATAGTATTATAATAAATTTTATTTTTATAAAAAATATTTTTAGAATAATAAATATAAACATGGGACACAGTGGCACACATAAAATTGTGGGATACTAGATCTCATCCGATTGAAATGTGCCTCTATTAATTAAGGCCGACGATATGTAAGATAAACAGTTGTTCGTTAATATGCGATTATTTTACCTTTTTTCTTTCAAAATAGTAGTATTATTTTTTTTTTACTTTTCTTTTTCATTTTTTTTTCCTAACCGGTAGATCTCAATTATATGTAAACTCCACTTGTACAAGGCATGAATTTATAGAACAATAAATTTGTAAATATCCACGAATATGTATGTGTTTGTCCAGTAGTATATTAAAAAGTAAAATACGAATCTAGTAAGGCGTCAATCCAATTTTGGTGCATGAAAAAATGTCTATCAATCTTGTCACGGCGAAAAGAAACTCACATATGTATTACTAGTATTTATGAAAAACTCTCTAAATAAACTCTATTATTAAATTAAGGTTTATTATAAAAGAAAAAGAAAATAGAATCCCTTGAGAGCACAAAACGCAGACTAAGGGCACGAAACTCGAAAAGAGATCGTTAAACTAAGAAACATCTAAATAAACTCTATAAAATACTATAAGAGAGGCAAAATAAATTGAAAGTGCTTAATTAATTAAATAGATTGGACTGATTAAACCCTATTAAAGTATTTGACTTTGTGCAATTGTAAGTTATAACGGCACTCAATTGCAACAATTATCATTTCAAGATGTGAGTGTAAATGCAAATTTCGAGAGAGCTACACCTCGTGCTTGACTCTAGGTCTAGGGTTACGTATAGGTCAACATTAATTTGGTTTTAGTTGAAATTAAGATTAAAACGATAAAAATATAGATATGCCTTTGTGTGGAAGGTTGTATACTGACATAACAGAACCCTTTTCCCAATTTTTTTTTTATCTTGTCATCTTCTATAGTAGAGCAATTGCTATCACGACTTGGTCCTCGAAGTCAATTTTTTTATTTATAGTATTACTTAAATTTTTTAATTAATTTTGAATCATTTAAATTTTATGCTACTTTTGGAGAAACATACCAACCAAATGGTACATAAAAACTTTTATTGAAAGGCAGGAAGTTACAGGACAAATTCCGATGCTAATTGTTATGCAAATTAAAATGGTGACGAACTTCAAAAAATCTTCTATTTTCTTTATGAATTTACGTATATATTTTCTTTTTATTATTATTTTTTTATTCGTGTTTGTGTGTATACGTACTATTGAAATAAATTATAAGATTGAAATAACTACAACATGACAGTGGAAGTAGGGCTGAGCATCGGTTCAAAACCGAACCGAACCGACCCTATTTAGTAAAACCGAAACCGAACCCGAACTTGGAAGAAGATGAACCGAACCGAACCGAACCGCTTGAAGACTAAAAACCGACCACAACTGAACCGGCCGAAACCGATCGGTTTCGGTCGGTAACCGAACCGAACCGCCTTTGCTAAATGGTTACTCATCCTTTCAGACCCAAAAATCAGCAACTATTCCTTCAAAATCAGCAAACAACATAACAATTTCAAACCCAAAATCAACATAAAACTATACCTAAGTTTCAGATCTAAGATCATATAATCTCGTAGCATCTAAAAAAAATTAGAATAAAATCATTGGAAAGCAAAATCAACATAACAATTTCAAACCCAAAATTAGCATACCTTTAATAAAATCAAGGGAGGTGGCCTATTGCTAGTCGTCGGCGGGGAGGTGGCAGCAGTCCGGCGGAGGAGATTCTAGCGGAGGTCGCGCCTGACGCATGTCTGCTGCTGCTGCGTTGACGGCTCGACGCGGGCTAGCGCGGACCGCACGGTGGCTTGCTGCTAGTCGCCGGGGAGGAGGTAGCGCCAGGGGGGAGGTGGTGACAGGCTGCTAGGGTTGCGGCAGGTGGGTGATTGAAGTGGAAGAGTGAAAGTGAAGTGCAGCGGGCGGCTGGGGTGTTAAGAGTTCTATAGGGTTTTTAATTTTCAGTATATTATTCATACTATTATATGTATTAAATAATATATTTAATAATATATATATATATATATCGGTTCGGTTCTGTTCTCAACCGAACCATGGAGGGAAAACCGAAACCGAACCGATACCTCATCGGTTTTCAGATCTCAGAACCGAACCGAAAACCGACCCAAAAATTCAAAAACCAAACCGAACCAAAAATGGTTGGTTCAGTCGGTTTTTTCGGTCCGGTTCGGTTTATGCTCAGCCCTAAGTGGAAGAGTGTCTATGTGGCTATCTAGTAAGTAGTACTCCCTCCGTCCATGAAAGAACTTCCTAGGAGGAAGTGGCACGGATTTTAAGAAAAAATATTGTTGAGTGTATTGAGAGTGGATAAAAGGTAGTTGAGTGTATTGGGAGTGGTGAAAAGGTGTTATAATTAATATTGGGAGTTGTGAAAAGTGAAAAGTAAGAGGATTATAAGTGGTGGGGTATAGTCCAAAAATAGGTAGGAAGTTCTTTCGTGGACGTCCCAAAAAGAAAATATAGGAAGTTCTTTCGTGGACGGAGGGAGTATTAGAGCACCCACAACGCGGGTACTCGATGGGCTCCTCGAGGAGATGGGTGGCGTCGAGGAGGGCGTTGCGGCGTGGAGATACTCGAGGCATACTCAAGTCTTTGAGTATGCTCGAAGGGGGGAAGTGATGGCGCGTGCAATGCACGCGCCCAATTAAAAAAAAAAAGGAAAAATTTGAAAATTCGAATTTTATTCGAATTTTGACTGCACCTCCTCGATTTGCGCACTTTTGACCGACCGTTTTCAATTTTTTTTTTCCTTCTTCTCCTCTTTAAAAAACCCCAACTTCTCCCCACCATCTTCACAACTCTTCTTCTCCAATTTTCTTCTCCTCCATTTATCAACAATACAATTTTCTCCGTCATGGATCCACGCAACCCTTTCTACGATCCAAATTGGTGCCCCAATCTCTCCTCCGATTATCATCCCGATATGGGAGGAATCAACTTGGAGGAGAGCCCGCCCGAGGAGGAACCGGTCAATGCACAACAGAGTGTCTCCCCACCAAAGAAAGGCGGTCGGAGGAAGGAAATGGCCACCAAAAGCAAGCACGACACTCCAGCTAGGTACCGTCATACTTACCTTCCCAAGCATACGGATCTCATCGTCCAAATTTGGGCGGAGGAGACCAACGACTCGATCCATGGGACGGATCAGAAGGGAGAGACGTATTGGGGCCGGATCCGCCAACGTGTGAACCCCATCCTCGGCGTCGACCTTAAGATCAAGCAACTTCAAGGCCACTGGTCCCGGGTGAGCGCGGATGTGCGTATCTGGGAAGCTGTTTGGGTGGAGACGCGCAACAATTGGCCGTCCGGTCATTCGGATGATATGAAGCCCACACAGGGCCTCCTTCAATTTCTGGAACGCGTGGAGAGTTCTCCGGAACCATCCCATGTTCAAGTCGATGTACCTCCTTGGAGACGTGCATGCCTCCAAGAGGACAAAGACTACGGAAGAGGGCGGCTTCACCACCTCGGCGTCGGGCGAGGAGATCTCTTCTGCCCGGCCCATTGGCAACAAGGCGGCGAAGGGGAAAGGGAAGGCATCAGCGTCGCATACGAGCTCGGATCCTCCACCGGAAATAGTGGAGAGGTTGGACAGGACCGACGAGCAGATGAGGGCATTCACCGCCCAGTACCAGCGGAGGAACGATATCAGGGAGAGGGAGCTCGATATGCAGCTCCTGAACACGGATACGACGCACATGACGGACGCACAACGTGCATTGCACGCGTCCATGGTCGCCGACGTGCTCAGGCGTCGTGGTCTATCCTAGGCTTTATTTTATGTTTTAGATGTTTTTAAATTTTTATGTAATTTTTTATTATGTTTTAGGTAATTTTAAATTTTTATGTAATTTTTTTTTTATGTTTTAGGTAATTTTAAATTTTATGTTTAATGGCATATTTAACTATTACAAAAATATTTTATTTAAATTATGCAATAAAATTTAAATGAAAAACATAAAATCAAAACTAATATTATCAAGTAGGCTATCAAGGAACCACAATGCAGCACTACCTACTCAATAACACAAACACTATCAAGTAGGGCTATCAAGGAACCCCCATTGCGGATGCTCTTATATATTTATATTGTCACTCGATTGAGTTTTTCATTTGAAGTGTGCTGGTTTTCTATTCTTTCAAATTGGAGAAAAAGATAGTGAGATATAAATTTGAGTGGGTTTTGAAAATAATCATTTTGAAATAGTGAAAATAAAAATTATTTATCAAGATAAAAAATTTAAAAATTGAATATATTTATCATTTTACTTTTCACATAATAAATATTAATTGAATTCGAATTCACAGTCAAGATCATTTTTAGTTTTGAATTCTAACTTTAAAGCTCGAATTCACAACTAACACTAATTTTAATTGTCAATTCAAACTTTAAACTCGAATTCACGACCGAATAGCTAGTGTTGGTTGTGAATTTGAGCTTTAAAATTTGAATTCATAACTAGAAACAGTGTTGATCGTGAATTCAAAGTTTAAAACTCAAATTCACGAGTAACGTTATTTCTAATTGCAATATCAAGCTTTAAAACTCGAATTCACGACTGACACTATTTTTAGTTGTGAATTCAAATTTTAAAACTCGAATTCACAACCAATACTAGCTATTCAGTTGATAATTCATCGAATTGATTGTGAATTGAATAATATTAACAACACGAACTCACCTCAACAATAATTGACAGTTGGCAATCTCACATATTTGATTAAATCCACGTTAATTTCCTCATCGCCTGTATGTTTTTTTCTATTAAAATCAAACAGAGTTTAATTTTTTTTCTCAAATCACACCATATGTGCTCTCTCTCTCTCACTACACAACAAACATTAACAGTATCATTTTTCGCTTTTACCTATTATTGAAATAGAAAGCAAATACAAGACAAACTATCTCTTCTCAATGTTTACTGGGTAACGACTTGATGTCCGAGTCACCCGCATCAACGATGTTGAGGCATGAAACGCGGAAGAATTTTCCTCCACGTTATCTCCATTGTATGGCATAAGGTATGCATGAGAGAGAAAGAGTGTGTGGCCTGTGAGAGTCGCAGAGATGAGAGCAGATATGTGAGAGATGAGAGCAAAGAAGAAAATTGCTGTGTTTGTTTAATCCTAGGGGTATTTTAGGCTTAAAAACTGGTCAAATTTTAAATTTTTTATAATGTGTGAATAAATTTTAATTTACTATTATAAAGTGGCCAATTTCATATATTGGCTCTATAAATTTATTATTTAAAGTAAAGATCATAGTTTTTATATTTTATTAACTTTGAATGATAGTATATTTATCTTATTTAAAAAAAAATTGATAAAATTAGTAATACTTTTTCTTATATATAAAATTATATCTTACTTAAGAAAAATATATTGCCCAAATTTTACGCACGATCTACTTAAATTTTTTTATTATATCAATATACGTTATATACAGTAATAAATAAAATCTATTTCTTTCTTATAATTGAAAATAAATGCATTTGTGTAATAATTTTAGGAGAAGTTGTCCCCCAACATTTTTGTAATAATTTTAGGAGTTGTTGTCCCCCGCCTCTTGCACTTTCCAAGTACAAAAGTTACATAATTTGCACGAGGGCAGGGATTGACTACTAGTCCAGATCGAGACACGTCTATGGTCTTTCTTTATTTCTATTTTATTTGGAAGGATTGGATTATATTAAAAAAATATTGTAATATCAAAATTATGAATTTTGTATTTATTTTGTAAAATAATTATATTTACTTACTTTTGTAATCTTGTGACTGCATTGAAATTGGAGTCAGACAGTTTTTTAGGACAATAACTTAGGTTGATTTGGAAATTAGAACAATAACTTTCGGACTTATAAAAATAGGACACTAATTAATAAGCGTTGCACCCGCAGGACATTTATGGGTCAATTATTGAATTTTGGGACTTTTTTGCACGGACCAAGCACATGACAACCCTCACGGAGGGGTTGATTATGTGGCAAGCACGTCATTTTTACGGCTCAAAATAGGATGTCATATGCTTGGTCCATGTGGGAAAGTCCGAAAATTCGATAATTGACCGAGAAATGTCCTGCGGGTGCAACACTTATTAATTAGTGTCCTATTTTTACCAATCTAAAAGTTATTGTCCTAATTTCCAAATCAACCTAAGTTACTATCCCAAAAAATTCTATAACTCTTGAAATTGTGCCGCTTATGAGATTTAAACAGAGAACCACGAAAATACAAATACTTTATATATATAAGTGCATATACTTTATATGTTCAATGCAATCGATTAGGAGTTTTTAAGTTAAATGAAGAATTTATTTGAGTCAACTTTTTATTTGATAAATATATATGGTAATGTTCTTTTTCATGAAAAATGGAAATAATGAATAAATCAGTATATAATATTGCATAAACTGCTTGTAATGACTTAATAACGATATTTAATTAGTTGACAAAATTTTTGCTCTCTCCAGAATTTGAACCCAGGTAAATTTTCGTCTCTTCTAGATAAATATCAACTATAGAATTCGAAAATCTTATGTTACAAATTCATTCTCATTTCTCACAATATTTGTCAATTCTTGTTTGATCTTCAATTCTCCATACACACACACACACACACACACACACACACACACTAAATTAGAAATTCATTCTAAAATATAAACTATATATATATATATATATATATATATATATATAGGGGTAGGCTACCTCGAGAACACATCTTAAAATAAGAAATAAGAGCAATTTTTAATGTATGAATTTTATGTAGAACACATATGTATTCGCTGTATAAATGTATGAATTGTGAAAAATAATTTTTTGCTACCTTTTGGATTCGAACTCAGGACCATAAATCCATCCAACAGGGTTACGAATCAACCGTAGATCTTGATTATCTAAGGGCTGAAAATGATTCTTATTTTATATCTTAAGAAGTGTACTTATTTTAGTCCTCTCATATATATATATATATATATATATATATATATATATATATATATATATATATATATATACACACACATATATATATAGGGAAGAGTTCAATGGAGACCACTCCCCTATATAGAGAATGAAGACCAAATCAGAGTCATTGATCTCACCAAAATCAATGAATCAGATTCATCCGAATTCTTCAAGTTTAGGAAATCCTATAAATTCCTCACTTTCCAATTCTGGGAACCAACGAACATTATTATGAATTTACGAACATAAGTATGTTTATTTGTATGTTCATTTGTTTTTATACGAACATATCGACGAACATTAGTATATTCATTTATTTTTTATACGAACACATCGACAAACATTAGTATGTTCGTAAGTTCATAATAATGTTCGTTGGTTCCCATAATTGAAAAATGAGGAATTTACGGGATTTCCTGAACTTGAAGAATTCGGATTAATCTGATTCATTGATTTTGATGAGATCAATGGCTCTGATTTGGTCTCTATTCTCTATATAGGGAAGTGGTCTCCATTGAAGCTGACCCTATATATATATATGTGTGTGTGTGTATGTATGTATGTATGTATATATATATATATGAGCTATTTTCAATCCTTAGAACATGGAGATCTATGGTGAATTTATCACTTTGTTGGATGAATTAATGGTTCTGATTTAAATCCTATAGAAAACAAAAATTTTGATTTTTGAATTTATTAGTAAACCAATTTCAGGACCAAACGTCAATGTACGAAACTCCAGAGAATCCTAACGTGTTACATGAAACAAACTGTGAAACTTTGCACATGAGAAATAATGTGGTTCGGTCATAGCCTACGTCTACTCTGAGGGATAACAAGATGTTAATTATTGGTCTGAGATGAAGATCTACAATTTACAAAATGAAAATGAGAAAGCAAGAACAAACATTTATATCTTATAGCTCACTTCTCTCACTCTTCTTTCTTCTACAAAACCCTTTTTTCTTTACAAATTGGCACTTGATGATACAATAAGCTAACTCATATATTTATATGAAAAAGAAAAAACAAATGAAGAAAGTAATAAGCTACAACTGCTCCAAATAGACTAACAAAAGTTAATTTTAACAGCTCAACCACCTTTCCATGAAAATCCTTTAAAACTTAGTAAATTGCACATAAGCCCTTTGTATCTTTTGATGTATTTCTATAGACACTACTCACAAATCTCCACCTTATATACAAAATTCTTCAACAAACACCAAGTATTGTTTCCCCTCAACTTTGCCCCATTGCAGAGCTAAAATGTCTCTCTAATGAGAGATGAGATTCACTTACTATAAGCAATAGTTGAATTTCTCTTCATGAAAAATCTTAGTTAGCATGTCACTCGCATTATCATCAGTTGACACCCACCTTAACTATATTCATGTTCACGACTTTTTTAATGAAATATAATCCCACATCAATGTGCTTAGACCGCTCGTGAAAAATATAGTACTTTGCAAGATGCAATGCTAGTTTATTACACAATAAACACTAACACCTTTCAGTTGCACCCCAAACTTTTCAATGATTCCCTTGAGCCACATTGCGTCATTTACTACTTTAGTCAGTCCCATGTATTCTACCTCAATAGTAGATAAGGCAACAACTAATCGGAGACACGATTTCCAACTTATAGAAGATCCAAACAACTTAAATATGTATCAAATTTGTGACTTCCTGGAATTTAAGTTTGCAGCAAAGTCAGAGTCCATAAATCCAACTAATGGCTCATGTTTATCATCTTTAAGCCTCTCAAACATGATTCTCATATCAGTTGTTCCTCTAAGATATCTCGTCAACCACCTCAAAGCACTTCCATGCTGCTTTTCAAGTTCTACCATATATCTATTGATGATACTAATAGACTGCACACAATTAGACCTTGTAGAAACTATTGTGAATATTATGTGGCCAACTGTATTAGCATATAAAAATTCTTTTCATTTCATTTCTTTTTTTATAAGTTTTAGGTCTTTGATTTAAAGACAACTTGAAGTGTGATGTTAGTGGAGTTGTAACTGATCTGGATTTATGTATGTGAAATCTGTTTAACACTTTGTGTATGGTACACACTATAAGCCAAGATTGTTAAATAATATTGCCTTATATGAGCGTTTGATAGCTGATGCGTCTTCGACTTTTGGGCCATTTGGCCCTGTTTTTCTCTTTGTTTGTGTCAGTTCAGGTCTGTCCAGGGGAAAACAAAGTTGTTGAGGAAGGAAGGCCCAGTAGAGCGGAAACAGAAGAAATGTGGTTGGAATGGGCATTACCAAGCCCAGATTGCAATGTTATGTTTACCAGCATGGAGCCTAGGCGCAGTACCTCTCCAGTCCAACTTGGGGCATGGGAACCCGAAGCAACCCACCTGGTATGAGTCAAACCGAATGAAGCAAATCCCGAAGATTTGGAGGAAGGAGGCAGAAGAACGAAGAAAGAGCTGGAAGGATCTGGAGAAGGGGAAAGGTTGAGTACAGCATGCAGCTGGAAGCTATCTTCAATCGGATCATTCAAGGATTGAGCTAAAGAAGGAAAGAAGATCTCGATGAAGATATGAAGCTGGCGCAGCTAGGGTTAGACCTTCACCATTTGGCAGTATAAAAGGTTGAAGATGTGCGGCGTGAAGAAGCTCTTGGCCCTTTTGAACTCTCGTCTTATTTAGATTACTACTTTAATCCTGCCGAGTTGTGGCATTCAAAAACATTTTATATTTTTGGTGTTTATTCCTAGTTCCGTTTTGCTTTCCGTTTGAACAAGATTACGGCTCGTGGCCTTAGGTATCATTTCTTGTATTCAAGTATTTCTTCTTTGTTATATAATGTGTTTAATTCATTTCGCAATTATGAATTCTGCTATGTGTGAGTAGTTCCTTCGGTGAGGTTTTAGGGGTGGAAATAATTGTTGTCAACATGTAAACATTCGAGAGGCATTTGTTCTTTCGGTTGAGTCTCGTGGTTCCGAAATGATCTGTTCGAAACCATGGCCAGTAGGGGCCTGACGGGTGATCTCCGTTCGGTAAAACGCTGTCCGTGTCAAGCAAAGGCCAGGGTATACCAGGGCATGACAACCGGTAAACCCAAGACCGAGTAGCTAAGTAGCGTAAACAAAAGGCGTTGTAGATCCGGAAGGTGGGGAAAGGATTGATGGGATACACTATCCTTCCTCAGTCTTGGGCTTCTCTAGAGACTATCCATCAACTGTGACGAGGCATCAAGCTATGGTTATCAAACGAGGAAGGTAACTTCTGCGCCGTAGCATGTCTATGACTGGTCGGCTAACAAGCCAGAAATGGTTGTGTCCAGGAGGCATGTGTCACTCAAAGTGCAGAGTTTGGGACCTCGGGAGAGAAGGTTGGTGAGGGTAATACTTGGTGAGTAACGGGTATGACTACCATCTAAGGAGAAGTGAAGCACTGCCTTGTGACCGGGGATTGTGTGACCTTCGGACCAAGTGACTACAATAGACCCAACCATCCTAAGTGTGAAGTATAGCCCCTTGAAACGCCCCAATGTCTTTGGGCCACGCCTTGGGTTTATATGGATCATGGACGGATTATCAGTATGCCTATGACCGAAACGAATGTTGACAATAGTTATGACCTAATCGAACAACCTCACCCCTTTGTTATTATTGATCTTGTTTAGTTTCTTGTGCAGAGTATACAGATTGAGACCTGTGACACCTCAGTTTGTCGTTGGAGAACAAAGTAGTTCCTCACTCCCTGTGGGATTCGACCCTACACTTACCACTAAGACTTGTTTCTTGTTGTGAGACGTAGGAGCGTGTATTGTCTGTATCGGGCATACACAAATATTTTGCTCGCACCGCACGACGGGTGCGTGTCAATAGCCCATATTATTTAACAAGCCGACTCGTGATAATTAAAGACCCCAGTCTTATTCTACTATTTTACTTTGATAAACTTCTTCCACCCTCATATTATTTATCTAGGCTATATAGATAACTAATCTTATATTTGTTCTATATTATTTATCTTGGTTTTATGTATCACACCATTTCTAAGCATGGCTACCAAACACAACTATATAATTTCTCTGATTTAACCAAATACATCCCTTCTTTCTATCCCTTGATATATCCATCCCAAAAATTCTTCTGGCATCACCAAGATCTTTCATTTCAAACTTTAAACTGAGCTCATGTTCATATCTAGACTATTAAGCTCGCCAGTTCATAGTCCATCCAACACTCGAACTATAGAAGGGAATAAACTAGAAATTCCCAGGTCGAATACGCAACACTTAAAATATGCAAAGGCCATAAACTACAACAAGGTAAATTATCAAAATATCTAGGAGCATGCTAGAGTTTGATATATTCCGCTTTGGTGTGATTGTAGTATTTATTCTATAATAGCTATATAAATTAAATATGCATGATTATTTGAAATATATTATCCTATGAAATCCTTGCAAGAAAACTCTTCACCTAGGTTCCATCAAGAACTCCTACAAGGTTCTCATTTGAACTATTTCCCTTGCTTGAACCTAAAAAACATGTCATATGAGCATAACCCCGTGTGAGGAGGCTCTACCGCCCTGCAACCCCAGCCAACTCTGTGATCGAGCTCCATACTCCAACTATCACGATCGAATTCTAGTGTTCAGTACCTTTAGACTCCATACAATATATAGGCTTGTTTTGGCACCATATTAAAATTGTGCTCTTCATTCCATACTAAGTCTATATGAGATAAACATAATAACTTTAAAAGATTAATGATATATTGATGCTTCATGCTTAGAACTATATATATTTTTTCTTTTTCATCTGAGAATAAAAATGATAGGAATTTAGCTAGTAACTACATTGTGATATTTTGCTAATATATACTCCCTCTGTCCCGCTATTAATGGCACATATTCCTTTTTGGGTTGTCCCAACATAAATGGCTCGTTTGCTATTTGGGAAAGAATTAGGGGTCAATTAACAAATTAATAAACCCCTAATTACACCACCTAATTGGACTTCACAGGTATCACCCTAAAATCATTTCATTCTTTTTGCCATTTTAACATCCGAAACTTTCTCTCTTTGCAATCGTCTCTCTCTCAAAGCACTAGTCTCCACCACCGGCTCGCCGCCGCCGCCTCCACCCACGTCGTCTCTCTTCAGCCTTGCCGCCTTCTCCATCTCAACCCCTCTCTCCACCACCCCACCTCCGAAGAACCCACTTCAATTGCATCGATTTGTGCGAGGAGAAGCTCGAGGCGATCCGCCTCGATTCGTGCCGAAAACCCACTCAAGGCACCCCCTCTAAGTGAAACCCTAGCAACGGCAGGGTGCGACTGAGTGCGAGCGGCGGTGGTTGAGCAAGAAGATGATGCAAAGGCTCGACACGATCCGCCGCAATTCGCGCCGAGAGCCCACTCCAGCTGCGTCTATCTACCGTCCACCCGGCCCCTCCTAGTGAAACCCTAGCAGCGGCACGGCGCGGTGGGGGCTTGAGCGAGAAGACGATCTAGATCCGTTCCTGAGATTTCTCCAATTTCATTCTCAGTGTGTATATTTTGAGCATTTTAGTTTTGAAATTTTCGATTGATTTGTTTGAGTTCGATTGGTTTTTGTTAAATTGGTTGATTTATTAAATTTTCGAGTTTGATTTGTTTTGAATTCGATTTGTTTTTGGTAAATTTTCGATTGCTTTGAGTTCGATTTGTTAAATTTTCTATTGATTTGAGTTCGATTGGTTTTCGTTAAATTATTTGATTTACCCAATTGGTTTTGTTGATTGAGTGTGTATTTAATTTGTTGAATTAGTTTAAATTATTCCTTAAACTCATTACTAAACACATGTGGACCATACTTCTTTTTCACTTAATTTTCTTCTTGTTAATTTTTGTGTCAAAAAGCAACGAGCCATAAATAACGGGACGAATCGTAATCATATGTTTGGATCGAGCATGTAATTGATGTGTTTACTTGTACTTTGAAATTTAAGATTTTTCTAACTTTCAATTTATATTTCATAGTTTTATTTGTTTTTTCTTTTCCTTTTTTTACTTGCATAATTTTATTTGCTGAAGATTGCCAATGGACATCACTATTATTTAACACTGAGACTATAAATTGAAGTAGAAGAAGTCAATAACAATTTCAAGTGGATGACGACAAAATAATTTATACTTTCAAGATATTTTCTTTCTAATATAACGTGCTCTGAAAATTTCAAAGATTCGGATAGATGAATATGATAGCTGTCGTTTTTGTTAATATAAATTTATCAATAGAAAATAATGAATAATAAAAATTTATATCTTTAAATATCTCATTTTTTTAAAAATATTAGAAAATAATGAATAATAAATATTTATATCTTTAAATATCTCATTTTTTAAAAATATTTGACACAAAAATATTTTTTCTTCCTTATTTTCACTTTAAGGATGGATAATATTATTCCTTATTTTTGGAGGAATAATATTATCTATGCTTGAAGTGAAAATAAAAGAAGGAAAAATGATGAACTTTTCTTTTGTGTAAAATATGAAAAAAGAAATGAGACATTTAAAGGAATAAATTTTTGTTATTCATCCTTCTTTCGGTTTCTATTAGGTTAAATATTTCAAATATATTTATGTTATCGTGTTTTCTTCAAAATATTTTTATATTTTTATTTCCATCCTACTTCTTTATATTGTCATTACAGTAACTTTTGTTATCTAATATTTCGACTTTTCGAGTATGCATTCAAACCAAGCCAAATTCGTCTCAAAGCAATAAAATACAGGGATATTGGCATGTAAATATTCAGTTTTTTTTTTAAAAAAAATTATACTTTAATTTTAAAATCTGTCTATAAGTACTTGAACTTTGTATTCTTTCTCATTTTGCATTGGGGTTTTTGCAAATAAAATCACGAACAATTTTGAATTTGCAATTTTAACGCGACTTTTGAAGTGTGGCGAATTAAATCATAACCTTTTCAATTTTTGCAATTTCGTCCCCTCAATTTTTTCCGGCCACCGGAGTGATGAGTTGGAGTTTATGTGGATTATTTTTTTCCACGTAATTAATTTCTGACTAAGATTAAATTGCTGACTAAGATTAAAATAAAATCAAAACCTAATTCTTTTATTTTTCTTCTTTTTCGTCGAACTTATTTCAGTATCCCCCATTTTCCTTAAACTAGTATGCCCTCCCGTGCGATCCACGGCCACGATATATTTATTTATTTTAAATTTTGAAATTATGTAAAAATATTATTATTTATGAATCAAATTAATTAATAACAAAAAATATATTATTTAAATATTAGTATTTGATTTAAAATAGTGTATAGTAATAATTTTATCAACTTAATGAGTAGGAGTATAATATTAAGTTCAATGAGTATTGTATAATAATAATTAAATTTATCGAAATTTTTTTGTTATTGATTATTATTTTCTATTAAAATTAAAATTAATAAATACTTTTATAATATTGTCTCGATATTTGTTGATAATTGTGCATTATATTTTTTAATTAATATTTTTAATTAAAATATTTTTATGTATGCTTTGATAAAATAATTCAACAAATAAATATTATATTTTTTAATCAAAAGATAAGAGAAGATATATAAATGTTATAGGAGAAAGAGATACAAATAGAAATAATATAATAACTGTAGTGGTCAAAATTCGTCAACTTGGCTCAAGCCCAATTAACCCTTCCGAGCTGGACGAATGAGCTAAACAGCCCGGTCAGTCCAGCCCGACAAACTTCGAACCAACTTGGATCAATAACGAGGCTGACCCATTTACTTAAGAAAACTTGTTCGTCCAGCCTAATAAGTCAAGTTATACTTATCTCGAGATCAACCTGGATCGACCCAGGATGACTATCCCACTTCAAGTCCAACTTGTCTCAACAGTCCGGTTGAATAATTCACACTTAGCCCAAACCCATCAAGTTAGTTCGTCAATCTGGCATGACCCTAAAAAGTCAAATTGGCCCAACAGATTGGTCCATCTAGCCCGGAAAACTATAGACCGACTTGAGTCCACAACCAAGCTGGATATATTGCATGCGGCCCAATGGTTATTGACAACCCAGAAAGACAAAGTTACAAGGCCCAACCGTCAAACCCTAAAACACGCTTCCCACCAAGCTGACACGATCAGACGGGTAAATCTTTGTGATCCCGTCCAAATCGCAACAACCCGGGAGATAAGGGCCTTGACGAGGCCAAACTGTAGAAACCCTAGCGGCTGGATGTCCACTATATAAACAGCCCGATTAGGTCATCAAACGGACACGAAAAAATCCTACTTGCTCTCGACTCTTTGAATTCTCTCGACTCCGCCACCACGCTAATTGCTCTTCCGAGCCAGAAATAGCCAACTTGGCCTATCTCCGCCTCCCATATTCCACTATCACAGCACACTGTCATCGTTTCCACCCTCCGACGCCGCCTACAGCCTGGAATAACCACGCATTCCAGCCTGTCTTTCTCTCTCATTTAATTTCATTTATAATTCCGCTTTGCTATTCCGTTACTAACTTGAGCGTCGGAGGCTCTACGGTCGACACCCCCACCCGGTGCTCAACCTAGGGCTCTTACGTGTTCTTGTGTTGACAGGTTGCTAGTGCCCAATCTATCCGGACGTGCAGACGTCAACTTCAATTGTAGATTTTAGTCTCTACAATAACAAAATAAGGAGAAAGAGAAAAAAATAAAGAATATTGTAAAAGAGATAGGAGGGAGAAAAATAATCACTTTAAAATTTTAAATTATAATAAATTATTTATTTCAAATTCATATTTAATGAATTTTAAATCAAATTGAAGATCTTGTCATGATCTTTAACTTAAGATACACATCAAATATATTTTTATAAAAGACGAAAAAAGAAGTAAAATAAAAGAATAAGGTTTTGATTCTGTTTTAATCTTAGTCAGCAATTTAATCTTAATTAGAAATTAATTACGTGGAAAAAAATAATCCACATAAGCTCCAACTCATCACTCCGATGGCCATAAAAAATTGAGGAGACGAAATTGCAAAATTGAAAATGTTATGATTTAATTCGCCACACTTCAAAACTCACGTTAAAATTGCAAATTTAAAATTGTTCGTGATTTTATTTGCAAAAACTTCGATGACTTTTTACCCTTAAATCGTTGCTGACATAACAGTCGAATTGACATCCCAAACTCTACAATTACATGTTATAGATTCCACATTTATAATAAACTTATTTATTTTATTATGCACTTCAAAATTCTATCTCAATTCGGCTGCCATATCAGTAACGATTTAAAGGTAAAAATTCGCCAGGTGCGAAATCATAAAAAATACAAAATTTAAATATTTATAGACAAATTTTAAAGTTGAGGTGTAAAATTAGAAAATAAGAAAGTTCGGGTAAAAATCAATACTATAACTCACCAAATATATGTTCATTTTCATTCCCTAAGAACACCTGTTTTTTTTAAAGTTCTTTTTTTCTTTAACTTTTAGTTACAACTTCAACAATAAAAGTGATAAAAGTAGTTACAAAAAGATTAATAGGATCCCTCAATTAAATTAATGAAATAAAATTCGCAGATATTTATTTCTCAGCATAATACCCTTTGATTAGCGCAGTTATGGAATGAACAATGGTCGTTCATCAACTTAATTTTACTAGAATTTAGCAATTTTCAGTTAAAGGAAAAAGCTTACTTTGTAATTTTTAAATCACATCTTTTTCTCTCATCTATCAACTTTTGAGTCACAACTTTTCTCCCTTCTCTGAATCTCTCACTCTCTATACATTTTTTTTTCTGACCTCCGACGATTTTCTCCAGTAGCAGAGTGAGTGATTTTCTCTGACGGAAACAATGTTCATTTTATGACACGTTTATTTATCCTCTATTTTCCCCATGTATTTATTTTATAACTCTTTATTAAAAATAAATTTTTTGTGTTAGTTTTAATATAACTTTGTAGATGAATAATTACTTATATATATATATATATATATATATATATATATGTTGGAAATATAATTTTAAATGACTTTTTATTTATGTTTGTGTATGAATATATTAATTTATTTATTATGACGTGTAATACACTATATGTAATAATGTGTAATGCTAATTTTGTTATCGAATATTTCCGCATCCCAACTTTTAGTACCCAACTTTCCTTTTTAAGTCATCCCACATTGTAGTATGAGAGCGCTTTTGAATTAGTCATTTTAAAGAAGGAAACACAATATTTGGCCACTAATTGAAAAAACACAAAATCTGGCCATTTATTACGTGTAAAGACTGTTTTGCCCTTAGTTAGGGCATACCGGATTTGGGTCGAATTCGGCTTTGCGCGCGGGTTAGGCACCATATGTGCCAACCGAAAAAAAAAATCTAAGTATACGACATTAAGGCACTAATATGGTCATAAGTACCATTCGTGCAACATTACATAAGAGAGTATATGGTACTAATGACACTAATATGACCATAAGTATCATTCGTGCAACACACTAAATGGAAAATCTAAACCCTAAATGGATAATCTAAGCCCTAAATGATAATCTAAACCCGACGGGAAAGTGTTCAAAATGGTCATTAATTTAACTGTATCCATCAATAATATCAACACACAAGTATATGATACTAATATGGCCATAAGTACCATTCGTACATCACTGAATATATGGCACTAATAGTGCCTAACCCGCGCGCAAACCCGAATCCGACCTGGATCTGGTCAGCCCTAATTAAGGGCAAAACAGTCCTAAAATGTAAAAAATGGCCGGATTTTGTGTTTTTTCAATTAGTGGCCAAATATTGTGTTTCCTTCTTCAAAATGGCCATGTAAGTATATTGTTTCTTTTAGTATCCATTTCTATTTTTAGTAAAAGTAGGTGGGACCTTTGCTCCATTTTAATTATTTTAACACTCACATAAAAGATGTGACTCTAATTCCACTTACAACACATCCAACCACTTTATTAAAACTCGTGCCACTCTCAAATGGATAATAAAAGTTGAGACGGAGGGAGTAATTTTTAATTATTTAATAACTATAATTATCATTACACTTTATTTATAAAGTTGAAAATTTAAATTTCAAATTAAGATTTTTATGCAATTTACTTAAACTAAAGAATAAAAATATAGTATATCTTTCATAATCATTCATTTACTTAAACAAATATGATTAAATATGCAGAAATTCTTGGTTGTAAAATCAGAAAGCTCCCTTTCACTTATCTTGATTTATCGATTGGAGCGAATTACTAGAAGAAAGAAGTTTGGAAGCCAATCATTGATAAGTTCTAAAATAAACTCTCGATTTGGGAAATGAGACTCTTATCTCTTGAGGAAAAGATTATTCTTTTAAGTTCAGTGTTTTCTACTCTCCACTCTACTACCTCTCTTGCTTTAAAGCCTTTGTGTGCATCTTGAAAACCTTAACCAGGTTTCAAATGAAGTTTTTGTGGAGAGGAAAGGAAAATTCTAAAAAAGTTAATTGGTTAAATGGGATAGAGTGTGCAAAAGCAAAAGTGTCGCGGGGTTAGGAGTAAGAGATATTAGAATCTTTAATGTGAGTCTTTTGTGTAAATGGTTTTGGAAAATTCTCGGATGAAGAGTCGCTATGGGTACAGATTCTCAAATCGAGATATGAACCCATTAGTAATATTTGGATGGGTTAATAGCCGAAAAATACACGAACTTTCATCGGATTTGCATATTGCACATGACCTTCAAAAATAGCCCCAGAATACATCACATTTTAATTTAGTCGCAAATTGCACCCGCGTTGACTAACACCTTGATCGGTGGTGACGTGGCTGCCAGATTTTGTTGACGTGGACGATTTTCCGATGTAGTAAAACGACGTCGTTTTGTCAAGCTCTTTTAAATAATAATAAAAAAATCAAAAATGGAACGCCGCCGTCTGCCGTAGCCAACCTCTGGTCTCCACCGTCTCCAGCGCGGTCCGTCGACCACCGTGCACCACCTCTCCGTCCACCTCTCTCATCACTCCAGCGCCACATTTTGCCCCACCCTGACGCACCCTGCCACCACTGCTCAGGCCAGCGCCCCAGATCCGCCGCCTTTTCCAGACACCGAGCACCACCTCCACCTCCACCTCCACTGCACTGCACAGGCCAGCGCCCCAGATCCACCTCATTTTCCAGACACCGAGAACCACCTCCACATCCACCGCACCGCACAGCGCGGCCTTGTCTCCAACCGCCGCGTTCCACCACCACCGTTCACGAACGCCGCCGACCACTGAGCCCTACACCTTCAATTCACCGCCAAATCTGCAAAACCCCCAAATCCCCTACAATCGCCGCCAACCCTGCAAAACCCACAAATCCAGAACCACAACCACCCCTCTCTCTCAGTCAACGATCTCCCTTTCCTTCCCTCTCCTTTTCCCTCTCTCGATTCCTGCAACTCCGGCGCGAGGTTAGAGGTAAAAAGGAGAGAGGCGGTGGTGCAATGGACAGATGGTCGGAAACAAAAACGTGAGAGAGAGAGACTTGTTTTTAGATCTGCCACGCGCCTTTTTCCAAGAAGCTGCGGAGGGTTTTGTTGCTGCGCCTGAGGTTCGACGCCTGATTTTGGTGGAAGAGCTGGCCGGCGGTGGTGGAAAAGCTTGAGGAAAGAGAGGATGCGGCTGTGATTTCTGAGAAAGAGAGATGATTTTTTATTTTTATTTTTTATATTTCTTTTTTAATAAAAATGACATGTGTATTTCCAGATCAATTAAATTGCCACGCGTATTGCCACCTACAATAAAAAAGCCACGCGTATAGTCCACGTCATTGCCGGTCAACTTTAATTATGGTCGGAGTTCTCACCGTGTGCAAATTGCAAC
Source organism: Salvia miltiorrhiza (assembly GCF_028751815.1). Lineage (NCBI taxonomy): Eukaryota > Viridiplantae > Streptophyta > Magnoliopsida > Lamiales > Lamiaceae > Salvia > Salvia miltiorrhiza. The sequence continues at coordinate 34,256,203 of NC_080387.1, forward strand.
AAAATCAATAGTTCGTGTATTCTGGGGCTATTTTTGAAGGTCATGTGCAAAATGCAAATTTGGTGAAACTTCGTGTATTTTCTGGCTGTCAAATAGTTGATCACTGTGGTGGAGAGATCTTGTTGGCCTCTTGAAGAGTAAAAGAGATAATCTTATTTTGTAATAACATTTTCTTTAGGCAATGGGCCCTCTATTAAATTTTGGAAAGATATGTTGTTAAAACAAGTTGGAAATCTACGCAATAGGTTTAGGGGGTTATGTGTGTTGTCCAAGTAAAAATATTGGAACATGAATGAGTTTTTTTAGTTCGATGGAGAAATCGACCTGATTCTCGATTTTGAGCGAGTTCGAATGATGGTTTGTTTCATAGAAGAGACATTTATTTCACCATAACAAATGCATCACCAAGCGATGAATAAGCTAGAGATCCATGGTTGATACTATGGTGGAAAGCCATCATGTTGAAGGTATCGGCTTTTGTTTGGAAAGCTTAAGACAAATTACCAATGAAGTATCTTGATCAGAAGATGAATTTTACGCTCAGTTGAAAATGTTGATTGCGTTATGTGGTGGGCTCAAATCAAATCGTCGTGTCACATACTTTCTACTTGCTCTAAGACATTTCTACTTCGGTATAAGGTATGTGAATGGCTTGATCGCCATTTAATTTATGCAATTAATTTGAAAGATCATTTAGAGGATTTTGTGAGCTCTGATCTTGATCAAGTGAAGAAGAAAATCTTAGGCCTAATTTGGCAATGCTGTACAAAATTTGGAAGACAAAAAATGAAATGATCTTCAAAAACTCAACACTGGTGCGGAGAAAATTGTCAAGAGTATCAAGTTTTGCTATTAGAAATGGTTAAAGTCATATTATCCATTCATTTTTTTGTCTCCTTTCACGATTGGAATTCACATTCTCTCGTTTGTATACTTGTAAATCTTTAATTTTTTCCCATTCTTTCTCTCTTTGTGTGTCCGTAGTATTAAGATTATAAAATAAAATCCTTCATCTTTTTTTTAGTACTTTGATACTTTTGAATGAGCTTTTATCATATTTAGTTTCGAAAAAATATTTCAAAACTAGTGTTTTTCATTTTTTCACATTGAATTATTTACTGTAAATTAAAACACTACCTAACTCGAACTATAATTCCTGTAAAATAATCTAAGGGGGGTGTATTTGTTCAAGACTTATGTAGATTTTAAAAGTCCGTGGATTTTAAAAGTCTATAGAATTCTCACGGATTCCTCATGATTTCGAATGAATTCTCGATCAGATTTTTAATGAATTAGCAAGAATTTGACGTGATATTTTTGGACTTGAAATCCACAAACCCAGCGAGGTGCGAGCCCGTGAGCGCTGGACCGAGGCCCAGCGGCCGCTGCAAGCACGCGAGCGCTGGAGACCCTCATGTGCCGCTTACCCCCACCTCCGCCACCGCTGCCGTCGCGGTGGTCCCCTCAATCTCCACCACCACCAACCACCCTGAACACGTTTTCCTTCCCCACCCTCCAAAATCCCCTGTGCACCTCTTCATCTCCACCACCACCAAACATCCCAAATCGAAAATCCTCAACCACCAATTCAAAGCCATAGCGTCGCCTTCCCCATAAATTGCTCTCCTCAGTCACCATTACAAACCCTCGATTTAGAAAAAAAATCAAAATTTGGAGATCTTGCAAAAGTAGGGATTTTGGGTCACAAATTAGTGAGTACAAGATAGAGAGACGAGGGGGACGAGGCCGATGCGGCAGCGAGGGAGACGACAGATGAGAAATCACCGGAAACATGAGAGAGAGAGAGAGAGAAATGGTTGTGAAATGAGATAAATGAGAACTTTCATCGTTGTATCCTCGGCAGCGATCGCTAGGTGCCAGCCGGCGCTGGCTTCTTGAGCCGCGTCTGCTGGCACCCAGCAAGCGTGGGGAATTTGCAAGATTTGTGAATTCTCGTGGTCTGTGTTCGGATTTGTTCATGCCTATTTTTTCAACGAAATCAATGAAAGTCATTCCAACTTTAAAGTCCATGGATTAACGAATACACCCAGATTTTTATAGACTTTTAAAAGTCTTTAACGAATACACCTAGATTTTTATAGACTTTTAAAAGTCTTGAACTAATACACCCAAACTTTAAAAGACTTTTAAAAGTCTTGAATAGGGATGGCAACGGGCCGGATCTGGACCGGGTCTGGCCAATACCAGATCCAGATCCGTTTTCATATACTAGATCCAGATCCGTGGATCTGAAAATTTTGGATCCAGATCCAGATCCGTCAGATCCGCGGGTCCACGGGTCCAGATCCATGGATCTACTATTTTTAAATTAAATTAAAAAAATTTCACAAAATCAACAACACCTAATTTCCATCATGAAAAATATAACACAAAATACTTTTATCTAATTACTTTTAGTTTTTATTCTTTTGAATATAATTTATTTATTATTTTTAATTTAGTTAATATTATTAGTAAACTAAATATAAAATATATATATATATATATAAAATAAAACGGATCCACGGGTCGGATCTGGGCCGGATCCGGATCTAAAATTTCAAGATCCAGATCCAGATCCGTTTTCAAAACTGAGATCCAGATCCAGATCCAGATCCGTCGGGTCCAAAAAATTGAGATCCAGATCCGTAAAAATGGATCTGGATCCACGGATCTGGACCGAGCCCAAGATCCACTGCCATCCCTAGTCTTGAACTAATACACTCAAACTTTAAAAGTCTGCAGAAATCTATTGAAGTCTTGAACTAATACACCCCCCTAAATGTTGTAAATATATCTATAAGATATATCTTATATGTGTTGACCAAGAAATCTCCCTAAAACCCTAGCTTCCCACTTGTATAAATATAGGCCTTTAGCGTCCATATTGAATACACTTAATACGTATTCTCTTCTCTATTCTCTTGCTTCTCTCTAGTTTATAACACGTTATCAGCACCATAGTTCTAGTTCTCTCATCTCCATCTCCCTTCGATTGTAGAAAGGTAATTCTATTGTATTTTTGTGTCATCAATATGTATCAATTTAATGTGAATCATATGAGAGTGTAGTTAATTAAGGGGGGTGTATTCGTTGTGAATTTCCACATACTTTAAAAAGTCCATGGAATTTAAATTCCATGGAATTCACATAGATTCCAGACGACTTTCAAAGAATTTGTGGTTGGATTTCACCCTGATTTTCACTGATTTTCGAAGACTTTACGGGACAATTCTGTAATTGAATTCCATGAAAACCAACGCCCGCTGAGTCCCAGCACCGCTGAAAACCCAGCGACCGCTGGGAATCCAGCGAGCGCTGGAAACCTTTAAATATGTCCATATCGTCAATTCCGAGCAACACAGTTTTGCCTGCAAACTGTTGCTTTAGCTCCTCAAAAATGTGGGTAAAACCATCAAATGATAATCATGAATCCAGACAAAATCATCCTCAGGATTAATTATTTCAATAACTTTTTGTGAGAACAACTTATTGGCCGATACATATGCTTCCCACATGGACCTATCAAACTGAATTCCATGATCTGATGAAAATGGAAGCATATAGTGAAAGAGTGGCCATAAGTGCTTCTTGCAGAAGCCATGATAATATTTTTCCAGAAGACTGGGCGGAAGAAATGCAGGGACACATTTGAATTTCTCCAAAAGGTAGTTGGCTACATCATCCTGTTCAATTGGATCGACATCAACAGGCAATGATCCAACATATAGCACCTCCATGTCCTCCGGAAAGCCATCCCTAACCCGTAACAGCAAGGAATCCTCGTTCCAGCTAAAAGTCCAGCCCTTATTGTCAGGCCTTCGTTTTGCTTTCAGAGGCAGAAGATTTGCAACAATGATGATCCTATCACCAAGAAGTGAAGATGGGTTTTCCGATGTAGCACTGCTAGCCTGTTCATCATCTAGCTCAAGAATATTCCTCGGAACGGTCATAACCCTCGGGAGGCGCTTCCGGTCCCTCTCCCTACCCACTATTGGGAAATTTCCAGATGCTAAATCCAAAAGGTTGGTATAAGATCTTGACATCATCTTTGCAAACTCCCTGTGCCTCTTCCCGAAAACTCAAAGTTAATTTTCCCCTCAAATCTCACTCAAAACCAAATCCGCAACTCTCTCTCTCTATCTCTCTTCAAATAAGGCTTTCCAAATTAACAGCATTAAACCACTAATTCAGGTGCAACCCAGCGGGCGCTGGACTTTCTCAACGGGTGCTGAGTTCCGGCGCTCGCTGGCTTCTTGGCCGCGGGCGCTGGAACTCAGCGCTCGCTTAAAACTTCATGGATTTCAATTCTCGTGGTTCTTGGCCGGATTTCGTCGTGTGTATTTTTTGGATGAAATCCATGAAAGTCATTCTGGATTTTAAGTCAATGGAATAACGAATACACCTAGATTTGTATGGATTTTAAAAAGTCTGAAACGAATACACCCAGATTTATATGAAATTTTAAAAGTCTTGAACGAATACACCCAGATTTCTGCAGACTTTTAAAAGTCTTGAACGAATACACCCAGACTTTTAAAATCCATAGAAATCCATTAAATTCCACAACGAATACACCCCCCTAAATAACTTCATCTCTATTTGATTTCACGAAAATCTCTATTTGATTTCACGAAATTCTTGCATTCATATTTGATTCAAAAAGTTTGATTTTTTTTATCTGTATAATATTTGTATAACAATTCTTGATATGAAAATCACGCATCAATCCATGTATGTTAATATACTCAATTTTTGATTGTTTAATTAATTAAGTGGCGATACATTTAATCAATTGTTATGCATGTTGTCGCCGTATATATCAATTGTTATGCAATAATGCATCTAATCAATGTATTAATCAATTTTCTGTTTTCTATTAATCAATTGATGGCCTCTGTATAGTATATTATTAATGATTAACACCTTCGTGAAATATCTCAAAATCAAAATAAATAAAATAACAAAAATTCTCCGTTTCAGTCATCGATGAGAGCCCGCTGTAAGTGTATCAAAACTCTCCGCGACGGCAGCTTCTTCCTCTTTTGACTCGCCCGAACACCTCATCGCCTCTGCGTCGGAGCTCAACAATCAGTAATCGCGTTTGTAAAATTTCAGTCGGAATTTGGGGATGGCGATTCTTTACGGCGTGGTGGCTCGCGGGACGACGGTGCTGGCGGAGTTCAGCGCCGTGACGGGGAACACCGGCGCGGTGGTACGGCGGATACTCGAGAAGCTCAGCGAGACCGATTCGGCCGAGTCGCGGCTCTGCTTCTCTCAGGATCGCTACATCTTCCACATCCTCCGCTCCGATGGCATCACGTTTCTCTGTATGGCCAACGACACCTTCGGGAGTAAGCCTCCGTTCCCAAATCGAGTGAATTTATTTTTTAATTTTGTGGTTCAGGGTTTAATGCGTTGCTGTTCCCTGCCTGGGCGTGAATTAGGTTGTCATACTCATATCGATTTTAGGGTATCGTAGATGCTGAATTTTTTAAACTACACTAGGTGATGATGTATTGTAGATTTGCACAGCGCTATATGATTTTGTGTTTATGAAATTGATGTGTTGATTTAGTTGGACTTTACTTGTATGCTATGGAGCAGTGAGGAAGTATTATGTTCATCTATGATTCTGTGTTCATTTGAAACTTGGTTGAGTAATGTAATGCTTTGATGCAGGAAGGATCCCATTCTCGTATTTGGAGGATATCCAGATGAGGTTTATGAAGAATTATGGGAGAGTGGCTCCTTATGCGCCTGCATATGCTATGAATGATGAATTCTCAAGAGTATTGCACCAGCAAATGGAGTTTTTTTCCAGTAATCCTAATGCGGATACGCTAAACCGTGTTAGAGCAGAAGTTAGTGAGGCAAGTATTTATCATCTTCATAAATAAAACGAAAATCTGCAAAGATTATACATCTGTGTTTCATTATTGGATTGCCATGTAATGAGGTGGTTGTGTGTTTTAGGTATGTCATAAAAGATGTTTCTCATCTCATCTATTAGGAAGCCAGCTGCATTTTTGTTATGAATGTTAACTGCATTTCGGTTTCAGGTTTTGATTAAATTGATTTATTTGTTTATACCTGATTTTCTGGTTATGGTCCTGAAGTGTGTTGCATTTTGATTTCGATTTTCCAGTTGTCCTTGTTTCAATTCAATCGTGAGTATGTGCCCTTAAATCTACAATATGATGGATGGAGAAAAATGAGTAATGGTATTCTGATACTTTTGGCTTGATAAAAATTGCTTTTAGATCCAATAGCTTTGGCTGCTTTTACCTTCTGAACTATGGCTTTTATTTTTTAGGTACTGTGCCACAAAATATGGAAGCAATAAGAAACTTTTTTTGCTAGGTGTCAAAATATAGTCAAGGCTAAACAACATTTATGATGTAATTTTTTCCTTCTATTCTAAAAAAATGTACTTACATGTGCTATGTGTAAAAAGTTGTTATTTAGCAACACCATTGGTCTGTTTTTTTTTTCTTTCTTCTTTTTCTTTTCACATGGTTTGTCTTCGATCGTTTTATATTTCTTCATGGATCATTTTGTGGATATTTATTCACCAAATACAATAATTCTAAGGATAAAAGTATAAAGTATAAATTCTATAGATGTTTGTTCTCAATGAGAGGATCTCATCCCCTTAAGTGCTTAATGGGAAATAAGTGTTAGTTCATCCAAAACAATTAGAGGGTGTTTGACTGAGTTTATAAGCTCTTTAAAACAGCTTATAAGTTGTTTAGGAGCTTATAAGCTCCTTCAAAGTGTTTGGTAAAATAAGCTCCTAAAGAGTTTATAAGTTGTAAAATTAAGCTCTAAGAGCTTGTAAGCTCCCCCCAAAAATAAATTCCTCTACCCCAACTTGTTTTCTCATTTTCTTATAAGCAACACTCATTTTACAAAAATAACTCAATTATGACATTATATATCATTCTAATTTCATTTCTTTTCGATTTTTTTTCTCAATCTCTCACTAAAAATTCTCTTTCTAGCTTATAAGCTCAATTATCCAAACACTTTGACAACTTATAAGATCTTAAGAAACTACATCTTATAAGCTCTTAAAACATCAAGAGCTTATAAGCTCTTTAAAATAAGCTTAGCCAAACACCCTCTTAGTAGGAGAAGTCAAGAAAGATCTCAAAGTTTCTAAAAATACTTGTCAAATAATACATCAACTGATGTCCAAGCTGTATGAAATCCAGCTTTTAGACATGTCTAGGCTAAATGATACCCAATGTTTCTTTTTATAGCATGTCTGCATTTTTTTTATGGCCATCTTATATCAATAGTTTGTGAATTGTGATCAGGAGTGATATATGAATTCAGAGAAATTCCATTATTCTTCTATTAATGTATATATGATATGCTTCTTGTTGTGTATGTCAATCTTCCTCATCCTTGTTATTGCACTACTTGTCATGACACCTTAATTTGGGTTCAGGTACGCACAATCACGGTGGACAACATTGAGAAGATTCTAGAGAGAGGTGACAAGATTGAACTTCTCGTTGACAAAACAGCAACCATGCAAGATAGTGCATTCCACTTCAGGAAACAATCAAAGCGCCTTCGTCGAGCTCTATGGATGAAGAATGCCAAGCTACTGTAAGTTTATGGTTCTGTCTACCACTCTATTGAGTCAAGTTTGCATCTTAAAAATTTACAAGCTTCTTTTTTCAGGTGTTAGTTACAGACGATGAATTCTTAATCTGTTTAAGCAAAGTAGCTGTGTGTGTCATTTATTGTTGAACTCTTTGGTTCATGGCTATTGACTTAAAATATTGTGTGCTTCACAGGGCCTTGCTGACGTGTTTGATTGTTCTGCTCCTGTACTTCATAATTGCGGTTGCATGCGGAGGCATCACTTTACCTTCTTGCCGATCAAAATAATCAATTGTGGTCTACATTGGGTGATCCTGTTGAATCCAAACCATGACAGCAAAATCTTCAGGTGCCTTATGGTTGCTTCTATCAGAATGCCTATGGAAAATGTGTCGTTTCCAGATAATTTTACTTGATTTATGCTGTCGTGGCTGTAAAGTGGTGTGATGCACAAGCATGATAATATCTAGTATATCTGTGATGCAGTTCGCTTCCTCTTATTCATGTGTCTACATAAATTGGTGGTCTTTTTCGATTGCGTGTGATGTATCTAGAAAAGAACAGAGAAAGCCTACAGAATAAAATATAATAAGAGGTCTACTTGTTTGTGAATATGGTGGAACTGAATTTCTTGAAATTCATCTTAGCAGAACTTCATAATTGGATAATCAGCTGGTTTGAAATATAAGGCTTTCATTTTATTTGTGCAATTTTGTAGGGGCTGATCTATATGTGGAGCTAAATTTAATGTCAATTAGATGAGATGGAGAAGTGCATGTTAAAGGAATATGTGAAATTATGACATCCTAAGTAGAGGCAATGTATAGACTGTAGAGCATATCTGGATATTGGCTGGGAGATTTATTACTGGATAGAATTTTAGAGGGAAATTGTTGCAGTAGTAACAGATTTTTTTAAAATATAGATAACGAGTGTTTTTGTTTGGTAATGCGATTAAGCAAAGACTGTAGCCAAACTCTTTGTCTCAAAAAATTTATCTTTTCAGAAACACAATCGAACGCTTTACATTTGGTTTTGTGTTTGTATCATATTAATGGAAATTAATTTCAGCTTTTGAGAACAATCTTGTTATTACTACTATTTTTTTGAAAACTTACTCCTATTACTATTACATTTTGAATAATTGAAATGACCAATTGTCTAATTGAGCCTCATGAGGTTTTAATTAATAGCAAGGCATGTTTATTTCATGCAACATTTAATTATCTAATGCAAATTCATAGCATAACAATCCTACAGTTTTAAACGTGTTCCATATCCCCCCACCAAAAATAGAAGCGTTGTTTGGCCTACAACATATGAAATTCGTATATTTCAATTAACGGACAGCTGGGCAGTTTATACATTTTCTAAATGAAATTCATATATTTCAATTAATCCACAGCATGCGCTAAACAATTTTATTTGGGTTAATTGCATGTAAATCTATAACGTTTTCTCAAAATTGATTTTTGCTCTTAATTTAAAAAATCTACTTTTAAATGCATAACCTTTCGTTTTTGTCTCAAAAATTTTTCGGTGACCAATTTTTTCTCACGTCGGTGTCGGAAATGACACGGTGGCACATTTATGATGTGTGGAAAAAAAAATCCACATCATCTTCCCCAACCTCCCCCATCCCAAACCCTAAGAGAGGTGGGGGATTTTTTTTTTTTTTTTTTTTTTTTTTTTTTTTTTTATCCACATGTCATAAATATGCCTAGGTGTTAATTCCGGCTGCCACCGTGTCATTTTCGGCGCCGGCGTAATAAAAAATCGGTCATCGGATAAATTTGAGACAAAAACGAAAGATTATGTATTTAAAAGTAGATTTTTTAAATTATGAACAAAAACCAATTCCGAGAAAACGTTATAGATTTACAGGCAATTAACCCATTTTATTTTATCTTTAGAGGGCGTTTGGCTAAGCTTATTTTAAAGAGCTTATAAGCTTTTGAAGCTTATAAGATATGATTTCTTAAGAGCTTATAAGCTTTTTTTTTTTTTTTTTTTTTGATCGGGCAAAGTCATGTTAGATGTTAGTAGTTAGTTCCCCATCCACTCCAAGTACCACCTTATCTCTCCCATTCACCAAATTCACCTTATATCTCCAATCTCCAATTCGCTCCCAAGAGGGATCGAACCCGGGTCACTTCACTTAAGTGAGGACCTGGTGGCCAGTGGGCTAAGCCCCCTGGTTCTTAAGAGCTTATAAGCTATTAAAGTGTTTTGGTTATTGAGCTTATAAGTTAGAGAGAAAAAAAATTATTAGAAAGAGAAAATTGAATAGACATAAAATTAGAATGATAGTATATGATGAAAATAAAAAATTATAGTTAAATAATATTTATAAAATAATTGTTAAATATAAGATTATGATAAAATAAGTTAGAGATAGAAAAACTCATTTTTTGAAGATCTTATAAGTTTTTAGAGCTTATTTTTAAAATTTATAAATCGTATAAAAGCTTATTTTAATAAATAGTTTGAAAGAGCTTATAAACTGTTTTAACAATTTATACGCATTTTTTAAAGAAGTTATAAAATCAACTAGACACCTCCTTAATCTTTCTAAAAGAACGGCCGCCCCACAGCGGCCCAACGTTCTGTTCATTTAGGATTTGCCGATTATAACAATAATCATGGGGCCAGACGGCTTTTTTGGGGGGGATCACTGTGATAATATGAGGATTCAATCTAATAACCGTGGTGACAATAACGAGAATTGCTAGTATTAAATTATATAAAATTATAATCCATAATCATACGAATATCAATATGATTCTTGGACGAGACATAAAACGAATTAAAATATAGTAGGCTCTTATTCTCTCAAACATCTTTTTAAAAGAAAGTGATGTGGATTTAATAAAAATTAGATGATGATGTGGATTTAATAAAAATTAATTGTGTATTTGATAAATAGAGAATGAGTTCTACAAAAAAATGAAGATTGTAAAAATAATAATTAGTAGAATTATTTTTAAAAATAGATTAAAAAATGTTTTGCGAGGAACTAAAATAAAAAGAAAGAAATATTTTTGAGAGAGGAGGAAGTATTAAACGCAATCATTCAAATTCAATAGAGTAGTTAATTAAGATAATTAGGGGTATTTTCTCAAAAAAAAAAGTTAATTAGGAGTAGGTTTGCCGATGATGGCCCACCAATTGGTAGAAATGCCAAATTTTGTTTTCAAGAGCATCAATTTTCATCAAATTTCGGGTCATTTTCTGGGATCCTCTCTGTTCAGTTAGTTAAAGATTCAATTTTGGCAGCATTGAATTCTTGTGATTCTTTTTCTGCATATTTAGTTCAAGAACCTGTTTTATTTGCATTCTCTCTCTGTCTCTCTCATGGCGTCTCTGCTCAATCTCACCCCATCACCCCTGCTCTCCACTTCAAACCCATGTTCATTCCCAGCCAAGACTCCAACTTTGCATCCAATCCCTTACACCCATCTCAGAAAAAATCCCCAAACAGCTCAAAGCAGCAAGTTCGACAGCTTTCTTGATTTGGAACCCAAATCAAAACCGGAGTCTTTGAATTTCGACATCCCCTGGTTCAACCAGGCCGACCGCTCCCGGTTCGACGTCATCGTCATCGGCGCCGGCCCGGCCGGTCTGCGGCTGGCCGAGCAAGTGGCCCGACGCGGCATCAAGGTATGCTGCCTCGACCCTTCCCCCCTTACCATGTGGCCCAACAACTACGGCGTGTGGGTTGATGAGTTTGAGAGCTTGGGATTAGAGGATTGTTTGGATGCTAAATGGCCCATGACTTGTGTTCATATAGATGATCGAAAAACCAAGTATTTGGACCGTGCTTATGGTAGAGTCAATAGGAAAGACTTGAAATTGAAATTGTTATCTGATTGTGCAACACATGGTGTGAAATTTTATAAAGCTAAGGTTTGGAAGGTGAATCATGAGGAGTTTGAGTCCTCAATTTCTTGTGATGATGGCATTGAATTGAGGGCTAGTTTGATTGTTGATGCTAGTGGCTTTGCTAGTGCTTTCACCGAGTATGACAAGCCGAGGAATCCAGGCTTTCAGATTGCTCATGGCATTCTTGCTGAGGTTGATGAGCATCCCTTCGATTTGGACAAGATGGTGTTGATGGATTGGAGGGACTCTCATCTTGGAAACGAGCCATATCTACGTGCTAGCAATGAAAGATTCCCGACCTTCTTGTATGCGATGCCCTTTGATTCGAACCTGGTGTTTCTTGAGGAGACGTCGCTGGTGAGCAGACCGGTGCTGTCTTATGCAGAGGTGAAGAGGAGGATGGTGGCGAGGCTGAGGCAGCTGGGGATCAGGGTGAGAGCCGTGGTTGAGGATGAGAAGTGCTTGATCCCGATGGGGGGGCCCCTCCCGCGGATCCCCCAGAGTGTGATGGCGATTGGGGGGAATTCAGGGATCGTGCACCCTGCTACTGGCTACACGGTGGCTCAGACAATGGCGCTCGCCCCTGTGCTTGCGAGGGCCATTGCTGAGTGCCTTGGCTCGACCAGGATGATCCGGGGGGCTCCCCTTTATCAGAGGGCTTGGGATGGGTTGTGGCCTGTGGAGAGGAGGTGTGTGAGGGAGTACTACAATTTTGGCATGGAGACGTTGTTGAAGCTCGATTTAAACGGGACGAGGAGGTTCTTTGATGCCTTCTTTGAGCTTGATCCTCACTACTGGCATGGCTTCCTTTCCTCAAGACTCTCTCTTGGTGAGCTTGTTTTGCTGGGGTTGTCCCTCTTTAGGCATGCTTCAAATCCTACTAAGTTGGATATGGTTACAAAATGCCCTGTGCCCATGGCTAAAATGGTGGGGAGATTGGCCCTTGAAGCCATTTGATGTGAAATAATTGTAGTTTTTTTCTTTATGAATTTATACAAATGGTTCTTGATTATCTGTGGTGATATAAGATTTTTTTTGTTCTGTGAAATTTGTAGTTTCTTTTGTTATGTGTTATTGGTGTTGTTTAATTGCCAAGTGAATATTGTCATGTGTTAGTGTCATACATTGATGAAAAGAGATGCAAGCATTAACTTTTATATATCGGATTGAAATGTGTTAAAGATGTTAGTCATTGAGGATTGTAGCCATTAAATAAAATTTCGATATATGATTGAAAAGGTGAGTACAATACAACTTGAAAAACAAGGGAAATATAAATATGCAAAAACAACATTACAAAGCTACTGGTAAAAGCTTAATTGTCAAGATTGCTCATGGAGATGGTGGCGATGGAGGAAAGCCATATGACGGAATAGGCAGCCCGGGTTGGCAAGTAGGTGTTGATGGTGATGGATTGTAGTCTGGAGTTGGTGGTGGAAGAGTTGGAGGAAGTGATGGTGGAGTTTCTGGTACACTTGGTGCCGGATTGTAAACCGGAGATGGTGGAGATTGATAGGTTGGTGTTGGGGGTGGTGGATTATAGACCGGTGGAAGAGGTGGAGGAGATTGATAGGTTGGCGTTGATGGTGCCGGAGTCGGTGGTGGAAGAGTCGGAGGAAGTGATGGTGGAGTTTCTGGTACACTTGGTGTTGGAGTGTAAACCGGAGATGGTGGAGATTGATAGGTTGGCGTTGGTGGTGGTGGGTTATAAGCCGGTGGAAGAGGTGGAGGAGATTGATAGGTTGGCGTTGATGGTGGTGGACTTTGTGGTACACTTGGTGCAGGGGTGTAGACCGGAGTTGGTGGTGGAAGAGTTGGAGGGAGTGATGGTGGAGTTTCTGGTACACTTGGTGTGGGAGTGTAAACCGGAGATGGTGGAGATTGATAGGTTGGCGTTGTTGGTGGCGGGTTATATACCGGTGGAGGAGATTGATAGGTTGGCGTTGATGGTGGTGGATTTTGTGGTACACTTGGTGCAGGGGTGTAGACCGGAGTTGGTGGTGGAAGAGTTGGGGGAGATTGATAGGTTGGCGTTGGTGGTGATGGTGATTGAGGCGGGGTTTTTGGTGGAGTCGAGGGAGGGTTGTAGGTCGGAGTTTTGGGTATGTGGTGGTGATGGTGGTGGTGGTGGTGAGGAGGATGAGGTTGAGGTGTATAAGGTGGTGGTGGTGACGGACTAGGTGGAAGAGGGCTATACGTCGGAGGAGGGCTTTGTGGTGGTGGATTATAGACCGGAGGAGGTGATGGTGGTGGACTTTGGGGTACACTTGGTGCAGGAGTGTAAACCGGAGTCGGGGGAGACTGATAGGTTGGCGTTGGTGGTGGAGTCGAGGGAGGGTTGTAGGTTGGAGTTTTGGGTGGTTGGTGGTGGTGGTGAGGAGGGTGAGGGTGAGGGGTATAAGGTGGTGGTGATGGACTAGTTGGAGGAGGGCTATAAGTCGGTGGCGGGTTTTGTGGCGGTGGAGAGTAGGTGGGGAAGGGCGGAGGAAGAGTTGGTATGGCCGGAGTGTATGTCGGAGATGGCGGTGGCGCATAGCTGGGAGTAGGAGGAGGAGGCGCGGTGGTGTCCGGCGGTGGTGGATTGTCATATGGTGGAAGGTGAAATGGAGGCAGTGGGTTGAAGTAGTGTTTCCAGTTTGGCCATTTCAAATGGCAAAATGGATTTGTTGCAGTAACAAAACCAGGCAAGATCACAAAGACTGCAACAATGAGATTCAAGAAAACACTCACAAATCTCATGATGAAGAAGCCCTGATTTTACTGCAAAGCCTTGTTTATGGCATTAAAATGTGACATTTTTGAGCTGCATTTATAAGGGGTTAGAGCATTGATTTCAAGAATTCGTGTCGATGTAAAATTTGGTGATGAAAATGGCACTTTCTGCATGGCTTTGCACAACTGTGAAAAATGGTTGAGCAAGATTGTCTTCTACATAATTATGTTTAATTTCTTTGAGGATTTTACAGTTCATCATTTTCTCATTTGACACTCGGATTCCTTTATTACAGTTGTTAAGGGTCTTACTTTGTTGCATGTATTAGTAAGCAGATTTATGTACAATTGTTAACATGTTTGCTGCTGACTTTACTACTAATTATTTTGAGTAAAGTTAATTAATTATCGAGCACAAGATTTGATTCTATATTTGGAGTCAGTTGGAGTATTTGAGTGTGTGATTTTGTCCCTATCTTCATATGCATTTACACCTTATTGGTAGGATTGATTCAATGGGATGTATTCAACATATGATTCGACATTAATCGGTTATGAATTTATTTGAGCTGATTCATAGTTGGAGTGGTTGGTCATGAATTAGGGGAATAGTGTTTAATTTTATTTTATTTTATTTACTCTTTCATTTAGAATCATGTGTGCATTATTATCTAGCTATTCAGATTCAGTGTATCAAAATTAGTGTCTTATTTATTTTCTTTCATTTTTTTTCCTTCAATTTCATTTTTGCATATTGTAGTTTAATTTTGTAATCAGTAATTAGAGTTTATTCGACTCAATTAAAATATACAATTATTCTCAATCCTTTAATTTTACTTTTATTAGTTAATATTTCATTCATCCACGAAAATTGTGGTGTGATTTGGGAGGACACGAATTTTAGTAAATGATTGGAAGATGTGTATTAACGTGAAGAAAATGACTTACCAAAATTGAATGGAGAAAAAGACTCATCAAAGTTAATGTGTTAAATGATTTGATTTTTTTTTTATAAATATCAAGTGTTTAAAATATTAAAGGAGGTGTACCAAAATGAAAACCCCATAATTTTTGTGGAAGCACGAAAAATGATAATAACACCGTAATTTTCGTGGATGGATGGAGTAATTCATTATTATGATTGATAAATAAGGAGTATAATCATTTAATTTCAATTTATTAAATATAATACATAATATTATAATAAATTTTATTTAAAAAAATATTATTATAATAACACAAAAACTCCTGTGAAACCGATTTCACGATGAAATCGACTTTTCAATGACACTACTTCAATATACACATGACCACCTGTTATAATAATAGTCAATAGATACATAATACTGACACAAAAAAATTAATGAACACTACCAGAACCGTTCACCTACCCACCGTGGGCATACATAATGTGCCCACCATTGATGTGGCAATCTTAATTAGAGTATGATAATTTTAATTAGAGTAAGATATGTTAATTCTCTTTTCAAATTAAAACTGTTACATCAGTGGTGGAAATATTATGCTTGCCCACGATAAGTATGTGATCGGTTTTATGAACACTAAATCCCATCTGTTTATTTAGTGCTAATATTTTACATATGACGAGATGCATTAGTGGAAGGGAATCAAGCTTCATAGTGTGGTAACAATTCCATCTAAAGATGTAGGGTAAATTTGATAGGTGTAACATGTAGCAATAGTACAGAAAATTAAAATCTGAAAATTGTAGTAGCCAAACTTTGCTCGACTCAATTTCGAATTTTATAGAAATTTGAGACTTAACTAGTAAATTTGGATAAATTGTTACATATTTATATACTGTGATAACTGCTAATGAAAAGGGTCAGTACAACTATATATGCTTTGATATTTTTTTTTACCTTTGTCAACTAAAAGTGGAATATTAGTTTAATGAGTAGATGACAAATCTTATTTATGGTATATTGGTGGCGGTTGAATAAGTAGAGTATTGCTGTAAATTACTCCCTCATCACAAAGAGTGTGTGGTGGAATTGATGGCATAAATTTTAATAAAATAGTTGAAATATGTAATTTTAGTGTTAAAGATAGTATTGAATTCATCAAATTGTAAAAGTAAATGGTGGGTAATTTGTAAATATTGAGTGTAAATAAGGTTTAAAGTATAAAGAGAGTTTCTAAAAGAAAAACACTCAATCTTTGTAAACGGACGAAAATAGTAATAAACACACAATTTTTGTGAACCGAAAAAGCATATAATACTCTTCCTGTTCATAAAAATAAGTCCTAAAAGCATCTTCAGCAGGGTGCAAACGCACGACTCAATCTGCCCCGCTTCGCATCCCACTGCGCCGGCACCCCCTTGGCTCAATCAGTGGCGGATCCAGAATTTAATTTTTGGGGTGCGCTACATAAACATAAACTAATACATTATGTACATTATTTAAATTGAAAATCATAAACTATTTCTTTCTCTTCTAATGACACACTACTAATATTTGAACCATCCAAATTCGTAACTTTTTCTTGAAGAAGATGTAGTACCTTTTTTTTAGATCTTATTTAGATGAACAAGGGATGATGAGACGATTTTTTATCCTCTAAATTTTTAGCTAATTGTTCTACAAATGGGGGTACAAATATAGAATTAAAAGTAATTTTTCAATTTTTATACATAATAATATTCTTTTTATAAAACATTTGAGGGTACAACTATACCCCCTTTGTTCTATACTAGATACGTCCCTGTCAATTGCCAGCTCTAAAATTCGCACTCGACTTTAAGGAAAAAGTGTGCGACGCGTGCTTGTACGTGCCTTTATTAAAAAAAAATAGATTTTTATTTAAATTTTAATTTTAATTAAATATAGTTTTATTTTTTTTATAGTGTACTACACATTGTAGAAAAGCTTACACACTTTGATGTGAGATTCAATACAAAATCAACTTAATGTAGCTTCTCTTTTTACAGTAAATTTACACACTTTGATGTGAGATTCAATACAAAATTAACTTAATATAGCTTCTCTTTTTACAGTACACTACACATTGTCGAGAAACATACTTTTTCCAATGTGGGATACAATATAAAATCAACTTAACGTAGCTTCTCTTTTTTTAGTGCACTACACATCGTAGAGAATCATATACTTTTTGATGTGGGATACAATACAAAATATTTTTCTTCAGTTCTTTCAACCTTTTACCTAATTGTTTATATAACTTTCTACATTAATGTAATTCAAAAAATTTAAATTTAATATAAATTTTTATTTTAAAATTCAATATTTATTTTAATTTTCAAATGCATTTAAATTAGATTAATGAGGTGAATTTGAAATGAAATTTCTGTATTAGTTATTGTAATGTTTTTTTAATTATTATTTTAATTAATATAATGTGGCAATTTTAATTTTAATGAAATGTTATATTTTAAATTTGAACAGTTAAATGAAATGAAATAGAAATAAAAAATTAGAGCCTCAATTAGAGCTCATGGTTGTGGAGTAGAGGCTTTAAGGCGGGGACCATCCTCTTAAAGTGGGCTAGCTGGAGACGCTCTAAGGGAAATTCAAATGGATTTTTAAGAAAAAGTTAGTTATTTATTTAGTGAGTAGAGAAATGGCTCTATAAGTTAAAAATACAAAAAATAGAGAGAGTTAGTGAGAAAAAGAGCCCTTCTATAATTAAAAAATGGTGGGTCCATGAATAGTAAAAAACAATTAGAACATATTTTTATGGACGAACGAAAATGACAAATTACAATTATTTTTGTAAACGAAGGGAGTATATCCTTTTTAGTATAAACTCTATTGATTTCAAATCGGATGAAAAGCTTCAACTTCATGATGTACATGTATTTCCTTTCATAATCCATACCCCACGTTGTTAAAATATGCAAGTTTTGTATTTATTTGTTTTAACTGGTATTGTTATAAATTTATGTGTTAATATATAAATATAGTCACTTTCATATAGTAAAATTAAATTTTAGCCTATGAAATAAAAACATAAAAAATTGGCCAGTTTTTGTGTAAAAGTACAAAATTACCCCTCACTTTAAAATTTTAAAAAATGGCCAGTCAAAAATACTCCCTCACTTCTCTCGCTCGCTCTCTCTCTCTCTCTATGCACTCTGACTTCTCTCACTCTCTCTCTCCCTCCCTCATTCCTTCTCTCCTCCGGCGAAGCGCCGCCGCTCCGATCACCGCCGCTCTTGCTTCGTCCGCCGCCGCCAGAACATCAAGGCTCGAGTTTCCAAGGAGCAGCAGCCGCTTCGCACTTCTCTCCCTCCCTCCTTCTTTCTCTCCTTCGGAGAAGCGCCGCCGCTCTCGCTTCGTCCACCGCCGCCAGAACATCAAGGCTCGAGTTTCCAAGGAGCAGCCGCCGCTTGCGCGCTTCGTCATCCAATCGCAGGCCCTACATTCTGGATCTCCAGTGCGTATATCAGATCTGTTTTTGTGAAGATTGAACGAGGCCTTCGTTCTGGATCTCAGCGATTTTCCGGCTTTGCCTTTGGCTGTTTCGATTTGGACGTTGATAATGGAACAACGTTGGACTTGAGGGATGCGTAGCGTGATTGGATTTGTTCCAATCTCCCCTGCAGCTGGCGTTTGAGCTTCGATTTGGAGTGGTTGAGTAGTGCATCCGAGAGCAGGAACTCGAGCTTCGATTTGCTGCCATGGGCGACGTGGAGCGAACCGTAAGGCGTGGTGGTGATCGCCGACGGCGAATCGCGGCCGCTGAGCGGCAGGATTAGGGATTTCTCGAGGTTGATGGCGTCGAATTGGGCAGGGTTTGATTGGGAGTTAATGAGGAGATTCTCGATGCATAAAAAACCCTAGTTACATATCTGAATAATTTTGGGGATTTTTGTCTTAATTCCTTGAAAAAAACTTTAGATTTGAGACGTTTGTGAATGATTTTCGTTCTAAGATCTGTTGAGATTGTTGATTTGGAGATTGAATGCTAAGATTGTTGATTCGAAGGAATTGTTGTATTTTGATTGTTGATTTAGAGGAATTGATGTATGTTGATGGTAGATTGAGTTGTTGTATTTTGGTGTTGTACAACAATTTTTTTAATGTTCTTAAATTCACAACCAAATTTATGAATTCACAATTTAATGTTCTTGAATTCACGACCACATTTATGAATTCACAACTAGATTTAAGAATTCACAACCAGGTCGATGAATTCACAACTTAATGTTCTTAAATTCACAACTAGCTCGATGAATTCACAACTTAATATTCTTGAATTTACAACCAAATCTATAAATTCACAATCAAAATAAATTACAATTTTAATTGTGAATTCAAACTTTAAAACCTCAAATTCACAACTACTTGAATTCACAACCAAAATAAATTCTAGTTGTGAATTAAATTCAGGTTGTGAATTCGACTGATTGTGAATTCACAACCAACATAAATCTGGTTGTGAATTAAATTTTGGTTGTGAATTCGTTTGTTGTGAATTCACAACCCAAAAATTCTAGTTGTGAATTAATTTTTGGTTGTGAATTCGACTGGTTGTGAATTAAATTTTGGCTGTGAATTCGACTAGTTGTGAATTCACAAACAAAAAATTCTGGTTGTGAATTCGACTGGTTGTGAATTCTCAATTCACAACCAGAGTGAATTCACAACCAAAAAATTTTGGTTGTGAATTCACACTGGTTGTGAATTGCGGGATTTTTTAAAGGGGTGATGTAAAGTGGCCATTTTTTTAATTTTTAATGTGGAAGGGTATTTTGGTAACAGTGGCCATTTTTAAATATTTTTATCTTAGTGGACAATTTTTTATTTTACAATATAAAAGTGGCCATTTTAAAAATCCACTCTAAATTTATTCGGGTGTAACCATGAGCTACATATTGCTCTTTCTTGTTTCCGTAACTATTTTCAGAAGAAATTTTTTTACCAGATTTTGAAATTAATTAAAATGATATTAGTATTATAATATGATAGGCATCAAAAGCAAAATCATAGTTAATAAAAAGATAATTAACAAAGTGTTGGGTCCTGGAGGGTTAACTGAACAGGTGTATATGGGGGGAAATACACCTGCAGGCTATTTTTCACGGATTGAAAACAAACAAACCAAATTTCAGTTAAAAAATGGTTGTAGACTGATACTGAAGTAACTTCAGTATTTTTTATTTCAGTCAAGTACAGAGCTTTAACTGATATTCGCGTAAGGCTATTTCTCAGCATTGGTATGCCTTTACACAAGAGATTGAACCAAAGCAAATAAAATTAATGCCTTCCCCATCGAATTAGAAAAACCCCTCGCCGGCGCGATGCTGGAAAAGATCGGCGCGATGCGAAGCTTCAACACTTGGTAATGAGCGAGAGGATGGAGGAAGGCGGTGATAGGCTTCCCAGCGGTAAACTCGCCGGAAATCAAGGGAAGCGGCGGCGAATATTTTGGGGATCTAGGGCTTTAGGCGCTGGCGGTAGGAACGATGACTCCACTGGCGTTGTTGGTGAGTCGGGGATACAGAATAGGGCGAGAAAGAGTAGTGGAGGCGCGGATTGAAGTCGGCGGCGAGGTTCGTTGTGTGTATGTTTGATGTCTCTTGTGTGTGTGTGTGTGTCTGTGAGAGACGAGAGAAGGGGGAGCAAAGGTAGGGACGAGGCGAGAACATAAAGGAGAGGGAGATGGGGGTAGCCGGCGGCGGCGACTTGCCGGAGCAGGTGACGGCGTGACAAGGGGAGGGAGGAAGAGAGAGAGACCGATGAGAGGGAATGAGAGAGAGTTTTTAGTTATTTTAAAAAGGGTAGAATAGAGTTTAATTTTCGGGATGGATTTTCATTTATAAAATGACATGGATTAAAAAAAATAGAATATAAAATGACATGGACTAAAAAATAGAATATAAATTACATGGTGGGATCCGGAGAGCCACGTCACATTTTTGGCGATCGGAAAATAAATGCCGGATATATTTGATAAAACCTTGATACTTTGAGCTAGGGTTTAGAGAACATTTTGAAACTTCTAGGATATTTTTTGATAAAGCGGGTATAATTCAAGGTTTAATATGATATTTATCCTAAAGCAAAAGAATTTATGGATGGACGGATGAGGTGATAAAAACATCATTATTGAGCATATAATTTCCTCCGTGTAAAAGGCGAGAAACAATTTTAGCATAAACCCATCTGAAAAGGTTTCATCGCTCCTAAATTTTCAAGGGTTAAGGTGCAGAAAGGCCCCTTAAGTAGATGCCCTTATAGCGTTTCACTCCTCTTACTCACTGTGTGTGCAATTTAGCCCCTAAAGTATCAAAAATCGAACATTTAACCCCCTCCGCCCTAACTCCGTCAGTCCACCGTTAGTCAAACTTTTTTTTTTAAAATTCAAATCCCTTCCTCCGGCGTCCGATGCTCCTCGAGAACGGCCAAGCAGCAGAATCGGTCGTCGAAGCCGCGCTGCCAGAATTCGGCCGTCGAAGCCGCGACACCAGGAGCAGCAGCTACTCTGACTCCCAAACCAACAGCAACATACAATCCAACCTCTCTCTCCTCACCCTCTCCTCCATCTCCCAAACCGGCCGCCGAAGCCGCGCTGCCAAAATTCGGTCGTCGAAGCCGCGACACCAGGAGCAGCAGCTATTCTGACTCCCAAACCAACAGCAACATGCCAACATACAATCCAGCCTCTCTCTCCTCACCCTCCCCTCCATCTGCCTTCGTTTTCTCATTTGGATTTGCAGCGGACTGGTTTGGAGATTCTTGCTCACCAGTTCTTGAATCTTGAGAGGGCAGATTGGATCTTAGTCCCAGTCCTCCATTGGCGTCATATGCCTCTCTGACGCCCTCCTCCGCCGCATCCTCTCCCTCCCCATCCCGCGCCCATTCCACGCCCTAATCTTCTTCGATGTGCACCAGCTCTACTCCAAACCCGAGCTCTCATTCCCCACAATCAAATCTGAATTCGCCCTTTCCAATCTAATAACCCTGATTTCAAATCCAAACTCTTCTTCTTCGAAATCGATTTTCAGGAATCCCAATCTTCCTTCGCCCTATTCGGCGTCAACTCCCTTCCCCACATCCGCCTCATCCCGTTGTCCGCATTCGACGCCAAGACGGATTCCATTCAAATGGATGCCGCCGATTACTCGAGACTGGCCGACTCCATGGTCGAATTCATCGAATCCAGAGCTAAGCTCACCGTCAGCCCCATTTTTGAAATTAAAATAAATTTCTATTAAAATTAAAAAAAAAAAGTTTGACTAACGGTGGACTGACGGAGTTAGGGCGGAGGGGGTTAAATGTTCGATTTTTGGTACTTTAGGGGCTAAATTGCACACACAGTGAGTAAGAGGAGTGAAACGCTATAAGGGCCTCTACTTAAGGGGTCTATCTGCACCTTAACCCAATTTTCAATTACTATGTGGTTGACGATGCAATAAATAACGTTTGACAAGAAGGAGTATTTGAGCATTATCCGAATGTGCTGTATTTGTAATAACGATGTGGAAACACATAAACATTTATTTTTTAAGTGTGTGACATAAATTAAAATGTATGTGATAGAATACAAGAGTGGCTTAAGATAGGAAATCGAATGACCACTCTTTTTAGTGCTATTAAGCGCATCTTTTGTAGGAAAACATTAAACATGTTCAACTATAATGCAAATAGCAAAAATTGCTCTAACAGCTACGGTAAACCACCTTTGGTATGTTAGAAACATGTCAACTTTTGAAGATGTACCATTCATCATCACGTACATAGTCTTCAAAATCAAGAAGGATGTGTACACTTACTTATACCAACACTTTCAAGTTGTCCATGTCATGTGGATATAGTCACCATCACATTATCAGGTACTATCATTCCTTAAACTCTTAATTTACATATTTGAGATAGATATTTTTCCCTGTGCAATGAGATACCCCTTAATAATTATATTTTTTGATAATAAAATATTGTTAGCTAGTGTTGTCTTTTATTTTGTTAATTCATGGTTTTTGTTAAGTTATGAAGGCTCTTCAAAAAATAATGAAAACTAAAATCCCTCCATAAGTTAGGTATACGACTTTATATATCTTATCTAATTCTAAAATCAAATCGTCTTTCTCACTACAAAATATTAATCGACTTGCCACGAAATTAGATACAAAAAAAAAAAATCGCCGTTGATTAGAGACAGAATAACGATAGAGGTTCAAGTTTGATAATGGTGACAAAACAACGATAAATGATTTGGAGTCGCCAATTCTATGATTGGTGAAAAGTTCATCTTCAAATTTTTTAGCGACAAATAATTTAAAATTTGAATGATTCAATCGATAGTCCGTCTATTTCATTTAGCGACATAATTGTTGAATTTTATGAATATTTTTGTTGTTGATCGCTGTTAGGTTCTCCCACAAATTTGCAATGTGAATTGCATTTCATAGTGATATAATCCCATAAAATTTTTATAATTGGCACTAAAATGCGTTGCAAAAAATTAAAAAAACAAACAAACAAATTAACAAAAACTTGTAATAATTAAGGAGATTCCAAAATACATGTGGAATTAATTATAAATCTTATGATAGATTGAAAAAAGAAAAGAAAACTCCAACAAAGTTGAATTAATCCTAAATATCTAAAGTGGAGCAAGTTAGTCATAACTCCTCCACACAAAAACCTAATCTTCCACAAAATTTTATACTATCATAAATCCTTAAAATGACCAAATTAAACTAATCCATCTTCAATCAAAATATTCTCTCTTCTTCAGCCGCTATAAATCTCTTCACTAATTCTTCAACACAAAATCATCCAATTCTCTCCCACTACACCTCAACCAATTAAACATACTAGAAGAAGAAGAAAAATTACGATGATGAATTCGACAAAAAGCAGTGGCGAAGCAGCCATAAACATCTCCGAATCCAAATCGACCAAAGCCAAAACCGCCGCTGCAACTCGGCTCCCGCAAGCTCCGTGGAAGAGAGGCGCTTCCATTTTCGACTTCATTCTCAGGCTCTGCGCCGCCGCTGCCGCGCTCGCCGCCGCCGCCACCATGGGCACCACCGACGAAACGCTCCCTTTCTTCACTCAGTTCTTCCAGTTCCAAGCCAGCTACGATGATCTCCCCGCTTTCACGTAATAACACAAAATTAACACTCATTTTAATTTACTACTTTTGCTTTATGTTTTTAATTTACGAGTAGTTCGACTTGCATGTTGCATGCAGGGACAAAGTTAAAAGGAACCAAGCCCCCACCAAATAGTTTTTTATTTTATTTTGTTACTATTCTAAAATTGTCAAAAATTATTTGTGTGAATATATGATTATAAATTAATGAATAGAGTTACTGTGAGTTATTTTTGCCTCGGCTTGAAAAAATATCATTTCGTGCTCGACTTGTTGGGTTCACGAACATGCTTGATTTTGTTTGTTCACGAATCCTTAAAGCGAGCACTAAAACAAGTCAAACTCGAGCTCGAGTAATAAGTTGATTAAGAGCACATCTTGAATAATTTTGTAGCCTTCATAAGTTTTTAGAAAGGTCAAACTCGAACATCATTTTTACAAATATCAGATGAGCTGAGCTTGAGTTCATACTCGGATACAATATTTTCAAATATTATACGATTTGAGCTCAATCGAACTCGATCTCGATCTCGGTAATTAGGTGACGAGTGGAGTTCAATCAACAAAGCAAAAGCTCGAACTGAGGTCGAACACCCGATTATTAATTAAACAAGTCGAGCTCAAGCCGGCTACAACCCCTATATGAATCATTATACTATAATATAGCTCCCATTATAAATCCTAAGAAAATTATCTTTTCAAAATCTCAACTCAAAATTAAAAAAATATAGCTTCCACTATAAATTTATGGTGCGTCTTCCATCGTTGCACGCATAGTGTATGCATGATTTTTCTCGTGCGAAATCATCTATCACAAAATCGTGTTGTATCTAATTGCATTTTTGTATCATTATAATTTGATATTATTGAAATAAAATGCAGGTTTTTTGTGGTGGCAAATGCTATTGCTAGTAGCTACTTAGTATTATCTTTGCCTTTCTCCATTATTGGAATTGTTCGCCCTCAAGCAGCAGGAATCAAGCTTCTTCTTCTCATCTTCGACACGGTAATTAATATTTCGATTATAAATGATGATATTTCATCATCCATTTCTACACGTTTATAAATCATTAATTTACAAAAAAGAAATACTATTCGAAAAAGAAAATCAAAGTCGCCTGTTTTCTTTGGAGAGATTTTGAATCGAACCCTACATTTGGTGCGTATGTACATTTAGCAGTTTTTTTTTTTTTTTAATAAAAACAGGCGGTGGCGGCTTTTACCACAGCGGCGGCAGCGGCAGCGGCGGCCATTGTGTACCTAGCGCACAACGGCAACTCCACGGTGAACTGGCTAGCCATCTGCCAGCAGTTCACCGATTTCTGCCAGCGCGTGAGCGGCGCGGTGGTGGCGTCGTTCATCGCCGCCGTCATCCTCATCTTCCTGATCGTGCTTTCCGCGGTGGCGCTGCGCAGCCACTGATCGTAAACTCGCATTTTCACAAGCTTAATTACGAAGTCTGTTTCCACTGTTTTTTATTTTATTTTTTCAATTTCGAAATTTGTGATTGTGATTTTGGTGTAGAAAAAACATGTAATTATTTGAAAATGTTTTTAATATTGTTAAATGTGAAAATGCTTTTCTCTGTCACCTATTTTTTATTTTTCTAATGAAAAGATTTCGGCTCATCATTGATCGAGACAGATCATAGAGCATTTGGGAATTAGTGATTGGCAATGTTAGTTGGAATTTTATAGTAATCCTTTTTCAAGACATAAATTGGGTACCGGTTGCAGCAGCAATAAGTCGTTATGTATTAATCAATGAGTAAATATATAAAAATACAATGCAATTAATATGATAATATCTCATTTTCTTGGGGTTGGAATATGGTGTAAGAATCACTAAACGCTCTAGCTAGAGAATGTGCCACATAATTTAACAACTTTTTTGACAAAATCAACTACCAAATATAACAAGCAGTAAAACTATTACAACCACCCGTGCATTTAAATATTAAAATTAAGTATTATTTTTCAATGAAAAAATATAAATATTAAATATAATTTGAAAATCAAAGTATCTATAAATTCAAAAAAAAAATACATAAGGAGTGTTATATAATCCATTTTTAGATATCACTTGAACTATTTAAATGGTAAATTTTAAATTAAAATTTGTAACCCACTTTCCTAGTCTACAATTAAACATAAAACACTCAACTAACTAATCATTTTATTACTATAATAAAAATATGAAAGTCTTATTTCACTCACTACTCATTCAATTAATTTCTTAAAGTTTGTGTACCTTTCAAATGGATTTGCGCTTGGGGGCCAAGGGAATAAATATTATGGAGGACAAGGGAATATTATGGAATCCTTTTATATATATACATTTGTAGATGCACTACCACCATTATTTATATCATCTTCATAAATTAAATTTTTCGGTCAATTGCAATCTCATATATGCCTGGTCACGATAAAAAATAAATTAATTAAAATAAATAAATAAATTAAAATAAAATACTTTCTCCGTTGACGAAATGAGTATTCATATTTTCTTTTTGGCTCATCCACCAAAAGAGTACCAATTTCCTTTTTTTTAATAAGTGTGCCCCACACAACGCACTCATAATAAAAATGGATTACTTATTCCACTCACACACACTTAATCAATTTCTTAAAACTTGTATCACTTTCAAATGGGTGCTCACTTCGTGGACGGATGAAATATTATTTATAATAAAATAGATATAATGGATTAAAAAAGATCATCTAATATATGGCAAAATATATTTTTCACCATTTATTTCATATTTATTTTTGAAAAGAGTAATTTTTTTTATATTACTAAACTAACTATATGTTTAAAATAAATTTTTACATACATCTTGTGAAAAGTGGATATACTTATGAATTAATACAATAAATCATACTATGATGCTATTATTTTAGTTAAATCTTTCGAAGAAATTATATATTTTATGATGAAAATTCAATTAGTGCATGATCCTCATCAGAATGTTGTTATAAATTTAAATGTAAATACCATCGTCGACAAAATATTTAAAATATTTGATAATTGTAATTAACATTATTCATTATGATTATAAAGTAAGGCGAAACAATAAAAAATAATTTAAATCACATTTAATATTCTATATATATATATATATATATATGTCAATTTAATATTATATTTAATTGAAAAAAGAAAATAACAAATGGAGTATATTTTTACAAATAAAATGAAAATTTCCGTATACGATCAGAAATAAAAATAAAATAATTTAAATCATATTTAAAAGAGTAAATATATAAAACTGTCCACTTTCATATTGTAAAGATAAAAAATGTCCACTAAGATAAAAATAATAAAAACTGTCCACTTTATGGTTGAAAGGACGGAAATGCCCCTTAGCCTAAAATAGTCATTTCATCTGCTCTCTCTCTTTCACGGTTTCACTCTCCCTCTCTCTCTCTCTCTCTCTCTCTTCCTTCGAGCTTAGATTGCCGGCGAAGCGCCGCTGCCCCGGCCTCGTCGCCTCCGCCATCTCCTGCTTCACCCCCCGCCGCGACTTTAGCCTCCCATGTAGAAGAGCATACCGGAGATGTACAGAAGAGGCGCGAAGAGGAAAATCCCCTGACGCTTGAGGAGGAAAGAGAGCAGGATCCAGACGAGGCGCTGCGCGAGCGTCTTGGGCGGCGGGCGGCCCGATTTGGAGCCGCGGTGGCGGTAGCGCGGGGAGTGACAAGTGTTTCCCCTTCACAAGTTCGGCCACCGCCCTTGCCCTCAGATTTTCCGGCGATAGCAGCAAACTATAGCAATCGCTGCCTCATTGTCGAGGCTAAAGCCAATCAAAGGTGCGTGCTTTCATTTTGATTTCAAATCTGTTGATCCCCAAATTTAGGGCTTTTTTTCTAATCGATTCCATCCATTAATTTTATCGGTTCAAATCCAAAGTACATCATAAGACTTCAGTTCTATTTTTTATGTTTACTAAAATTGTGTAGCAGAAGCAGATACTCTTTGGATAAAGAAATGGTGTATTTTTCGAGTTGTTATGATTATCATTAGCAATTTTGGGGCTTAGTATGATATGAATTGCACCAGCATTGTATGAAGTTGCATTGGTCTCTCGAATTAGCAGAAGTCTTCCATTCACTCCCTTCTCGATCTTCCTTCGCCCCGCGATGTAGACCCAGTCAGTTATTTATCTCTCTCTCTGTCTCTCTCTAATGGGTTCTTAATCTTTGGATTTTTTTTAAGTGTAATTGCAGGTTTTGGCGTGCCTTCGTTTGATTATCAGGAATTGCGTGCACAAAAACATAGAAGAATGTGATGGTTTGAAGCTTTTTCCAGCTAATCTTCCTCTGCAACTGCAGAGGATGCTTCTTGCACCGTTGCAGAAGCTTCGAAACTATTGGAAGGAAGAGCTCTCTCGAGAACCGGTAAATTTATTGGCAATGACATTGTACCATCACTGAAATTTAATGCTGAAATAGTCATGTTTGCAAGTTTAGTTTATGCTGATGATAATCTTAGAATGGTTGAACTAATCCATTGTCTATTTGTCACTATCTGTTAGTAGGATTATATAAAACATAACTTTGTTGGAGAAGTGGTATTCAATGTTCTAGTTAATTTACTTGAAAGTTGAAAGGCACATCGTTAGTTGGCTTGGTACAAACTGCATTGTGAAATTATCTTGTTTATATGCATATAAGAAGTTGCAAAGAATCTTAGATGTTGTTGTTTCTGTTCCCCGTCAACCCGATAAAGAGTTGAAGTGCCATTTTATGCATATGTTTTCTTGCCTTTTCGGGCTGTTGGCTTGTTTTCTTCGTCATCATTTGGGCGGATTCTCTATCGTGTTTATGCAGAATGCATCAGGATGGACCAGTCATGTGAACATTTCCTCTTCAGCAGTTTGTGGGTCGTTGTTGTCGCTGCAAGTTGATCCAGCTTCTCGTTTCAATTCTCCGAATATTGGAGGTCGGATACCAATCACTGCTGAAAGAAATGTGGCATGTTTTCCAGAGTTAACTCTTCAAAGTGAGATTGGCCCTACTGAAATTCCGGTGAAGTTCACTATTCTCCAATTATCATATATGTTGTTTCAAATATTGTATGTATGAAGAACTTTTTGATTAGTTTTTGTTAGTATGTACGAAGAATTTTTGTATGAGATGAAAAAACTTTTGTGTTAAGAACTTGATCCTCAGCAACATAGCTTTTGTGTTAAGAACTTTTGTATTTTGGTGTTGTACAAGAATTTGATCGAAATGTATGATTATTTTTTTAATGTTCTTAAATTCACAACCAAATTTATGAATTCACAACTTAATATTTTTGAATTCACTATCACATCTATAAATTCACAATTTAATATTTTTGAATTCACAACTTAATGTTCTTGAATTTTCAACTAACTTGATAAATTCACAATTTAATATTCTTAAATTCACAACCAAATCTATGAATTCACAACTAAAACTCGAATTCGCAAAAAAAATAAATTCTAGTTTTAATTGTGAATTCAAACTTTAAAAACTTAATTTCACAACTACTTGAATTCACAAGCAAAATAAATTCTGATTGTGAATTAAATTTTGGTTGTGAATTCACACTCAGTCGAATTCACAACAAAAAAATTCTGATTGTGAATTAAATTTTTGTTGTGAATTTGATTAGTTGTGAATTCACAATCAAAAAATTCTTATTGTGAATTAAATTTAGGTTGTGAATTCAACTGGTTGTGAATTCACAACCAAAAAAATCTGGCTGTGAATTAAATTTTCGTTGTGAATTCGACTGGTTTTGAATTCACAACCAAAAAATTCTTATTGTAAATTAAATTTAGGTTGTGAATTCACAACCAAAAAAATCTGGTTGTGAATTAAATTTTGATTGTGAATTCGACTGGTTGTGAATTCACAAACAAAAAATTCTGGTTGTGAATTCGATTGGTTGTGAATTGTGAATTCACAACCAGTGTGAATTCACAACCAAAAATTTTTGGTTGTGAATTCACACTGGTTGTGAATTGCGGGATTTTTTAAAGGGGTGATGTAAAGTGGACATTTTTTTAATTTTTAATGTGAAGGGTATTTTGGTAACAGTGGACATTTTTTAAGTTTTTTATTTTAGTGGACATTTTTTATCTTTAGAATATGAAAGTGGCCATTTTAAAAATCCACTCTATTTAAAATTTTCTTTTTATTATGTATATCTATTTATTTATTCATAAGTTTATACTCCCTCCGTCCGTGATATCGTTTCCACATTGTGGATGGTGCAGGTTTTAAGAAAAGTGGTGAAGAGTAGTAGATAGTAGTGGATATTGTAATGAGTGGAGTTCGGGTCCCATTATTGTTGTGAGTAGAAGTTTGTTGACCCTACTTCTATAAATGAAAACGATATCGCGGACGAAAGGAGTATTAAATTAATACTACAAATTTTCCTTTTAGAATTACATATAAGAATAAAGAGTTTTAAAATAACTCAATATAATTGCTACACTTTAATTGCATTAAAAACTATTATAATTAGTAAATCATATAAATAAAAAAGCATAAAATATAAACTCAAAGAAAAAAAAAATGTAATAAAATCAAAATAGAAAGAAAAGAGAAAAAAAAAACGTGGAAGTCATGTGAGAAAGAGAAAATATGGAAAATGAACAAAAAAAAAATAGTTCTTTTTTAATTAATTTTGAATCTTTAAATGTTCATAATTTTTTCGTTTTAAATTTGTTTGTTATGATTGTTATATTAAATTAAAGACATCTTTAAATTAAGATATATATTGAATACATGAATCAAATTTAGTAATTTTTAGAAAAGATTTAAAATAGAAAAGAAAAAAAGGACAGAGAAATTTGACTCTAAAAAAATGTTGTTAAAACTGTTTTTCATACAGATGGGATCCTCTGTCCCACTATTTTGTGTGTATCACTCTTAATTTATCTATTTTATAATTGTTTTTTATAAAAATAAAAAAGATTATTATATTATGAACTCTAATTAATATTTATAACTAAGAATTGAAATTTTAAAAAATTATATACCCTAACTTTGAATTAATGAATCAAAATAATCAATTATTAATTCAAATAAATATAAAAAAATAATTATAAATTCTAATTGGATGAGTGAACCCTTGTTAATTATCTTTTTATAATATTAAAGTATTATAAATTAAAATTGAAGAAAATATAATTAAAAATTATACTCCCATGTGTTTTTCATATACTCTCATGTGTTTTTCATATAAATTAAGAGTACACGGTGGTACACACAAATAGTGGGCCAGAGGATCCCATGTGTTTTTCATATACTCTCTCCGTCCCGTGAAACTTGAGCAATATCTTTTCGGCACGAGTTTTAAGGAGTTACTCCCTCCATCCCGCTCCAAATGTCTCCTTTCTTTTGGGCACGGAAATTAAGAAATGT
Organism: Salvia miltiorrhiza; assembly: GCF_028751815.1. Lineage (NCBI taxonomy): Eukaryota > Viridiplantae > Streptophyta > Magnoliopsida > Lamiales > Lamiaceae > Salvia > Salvia miltiorrhiza. The sequence goes on from NC_080387.1 coordinate 34,287,900, forward strand.
GTATAAAGTAGATAAAGTGGGTATAAAGAAGATAAAATGAGTTGGTGGAAATTGTTTAAATATTAAGTATAGAGAGAGAGTGTATTGCCAAAAAAGGAAATGAGACATTTGTAGTGGGACAACCCAAACTAGAAAATGGGACATTAGGAGTGGGACGGAGGGAGTAGTATTTTGTGTGTGAAAAAGTGAAAAGATGACTAAAGGGAAAAACTTTTACCATATAAAAAAAGTAGTGCTCAAGCTTCGCGGGACAATCCGAATAGAAATATTGCTCAAGCTTCGCGGAACGGAGGGAGTAATATATAGATATATAGATTTTACAATTGCGCAGCATTTCATCAAACACCGAGTAATATTCCATTTGATATTTGAGGCTCTCTATTACCTTTTGACTATCCATTAGAAAGATCATTCTAATGAGACCTAAGTATTTGATCCATGACAACACCTTGTAGTTCCATGACTTAGCTAGCCCATGATTTTACCCTTGTCGATTCGATAATACACGTTTTTGCATATAAGACCTATTATCTCGTCATAAAATTTATATTACATGTCACACGTATATTATATTTATTTATTTTATTTTATTTTGAAAAACATCCAGAAGTGAGGGGTTAGACAGACCCCCAACCTGTAAATAACATTAACCATAATCTCATACATGACGCTACCCAAAAGTGACAACATCCAACTGAGACCAAAGAAAGAAGAAAGAATCAGACAAAACAGAACCATACATAAATGTAGCCCAAAAGTGACTACATCCAGAAGACAAAGGAGTCAAAATCAAACGGGAACAAAACAAAAACAAAGACTAATTATCAACATGACATCTGAATCTGAAGTTAGGATAACCAAGTCGATCCATCCTAACCAGAGCAAGAAATTAAATAACAAGGAGTCAACTCTGAATTGAACGTAGTCAGCATCTGGACCTGATGCCCATGCCTCGCCATAAAATCCACAGGCCGGTTTTCCTCGCGGTGGATGTGAGTGAAATAAACTTGTCGGTGCCGACTAAGCTGTCGAATCCAAACAACAGAATGTTGAATATTATCATGGCCGTGATGCCCAGCAGACATGAGCAAAACAATCGCCGTGATGGTGGTATTAGACGCAAGACTAACAATTAATTTTTCTTTATTTTGGATTTCCCCTTATGTTATAAGGGTCCGTTTGGTAGCCTTATTTATGCTAGTTTGTTTATTTAACACACGAATTTCACACGTTTGGTAGCACATTTTAGTTAATGTTGGGGCCCATTGGAGAGGCTATGCTCGCTCCTAAAACACTGTTCATTCTCATTAGTGGGACTGCTGAAATTGGTGGGTTTATTTTAGTCTCATTGCTACAGTAAATATAATTTTAAATAACATTTCAATTTTGCCCCTTAGACATTCAACTTCCACTGCAACTCTCTCTCTCTCTCTCATAACACACATTAGAACACACACACACACAGAGTCCCAGGGTATTGGCGCCTCAGCCTTCCCTCTCTTCACCTTTTGCTTGACGGACAGCGGATTGAGCCACTGTCGACTCCCCCTGACAACCTGGCGAGAACCTCACCCTCAGCCTATGTCGCTCTCTCTCTCTCTTAGCTGAAAATAGGCCACCGCACTTTGAGGTCGCCGCCATTAGCTTCCCCCTCCGTGGGCTCCAGCGAAGACACAGCTACCAGCCGCATTCCCGACTCTGGACCACCAACTTCCGACCTCCCTTCTTCCTCATTGAAAACCTCCTCCCTTCTAGCTCCAATTTCCAAATGATAGATGAGCTGCCACTAATCGGAGCCCTAAGTTCCCAATATCACCTCCCCACAAAGTCGTCGACCAATCCGGAGAGAAGGGCGCAACGTTGTCAAAATTTCGACAGTACACAATAAAAATTGTGAACTATATTGATATTGATATTGGGAACTATATCAATATTGATATATGGAACTATATGATAGCAATCAATTCTAAGTGTGTGGTATGAAATATGAAATACGGAACTATTCATAATAATAAATCCGATTTCAACGTCGCAAAAAGAGAATAAAAAATTCTCATTTGGGTGAATTATATGCCCAACGAATTGAGCGAATTTTCCCTCCAGAGATATAATATTATTCCTTTTGTTATTTCAAACAGTGAAGGGTATGTTGGGCAATTTTGAATTTAGCTAAGGGTACAAGTGTAATTCCATTCCTTAATCCAGTACATAGTAGCAGCTACCAAACGGACAAGAATTCATATCCCTACAACTAACCTGTCTACCAAACACACAACAATAATACCATAGATAATCAAATTTGTCGTCGAATTAAATCGTGCCACATGTAAATTCATGAATTAAATATTCAATTATATTTTCTATTTTATTAAAAGAAAATTTATTCCAAAAATTAAATAGATATATTATTAATATTTAATATAAAGAAGTTAATGGGCCCATTGGCATCTCAACCCTAAAGCCCATGCATGGAGGCCCAAAGCCCATGAAGCCCATCTCCCTACATCTATAAATAGAGGTGTTGGGGTTTTCACAAATGACAAGTGAAGTATTGCAAGAATTGGTGAGCCTAAGAATCCTCTTAAGGCCCCGTTTGATAGTTTTATTAGGATATGGCAAGATAATTTAACTCAAGATAGATATCGTAGATAATGAATGATAAGTATCTTATATTTGTGTTTGATAGTTAAAATATAATCCTTGAGATAACTCATATTTTTGTTTGATAGGCAATATATAACTTAAGATTAAATTAATAAATTATTCCAAAAACAGATTAAATTTGCAAATTACCTTTTTGACCTTAATTTAACAAAAAAATTAAAAAATCCTATAAGCAAATGTGTAGTCCCAACCCCCCTTGTGATAGAACACGTAACCCCACCCCTTTTCTTCTCTATCACACGTAACCCCACCCCCCCCACCCCACCCCACCCCACCCCACCCCTTTTCTTCTTCTCAGTGTCGCCCCACAACCTTCGTCCTTTCTTCTCAAGCATAAAGAAAATTATTGTTGAAATTTTCGTTGATTCATCGCCCCCAATGTTTCGACTCCGCCGCTGCCCAACACGTCTCCCCTCCCACCCCCTTTCTTCCCGAGCAAATTACATTGGCTGAATAGAGGACGGTGGTGGTGGAATCGCTAATGGCGCCGCTCAATTGCGTCGCCATGCCCCAATGGCACCGCCGTTGCTATGCCCCAATATCTCCGCACCATGAACAGCGAGGGCGGGGGTCAACGAGGACAATGGTGGTGGAACCGCTAATTTTCTCTTATGGATACGTTTTGTAATTCCAAAACAACAAATTGTAAAATAAAGTAGAAATCAATGCAAAATTCACCCAAATTTTATCAATATTCACATTCAAAAAATCTCAAGAGCAGAATGAAGAATTGTCTCTAATGGATGCGCAGATGAAGAATTGGGGGGGACAAATTTGTCAACCTAAAAAGTAATATATTTTACTGTAGAAATGAGTATAACTTAACTGGGGGGTGGCGGTGGATACAATTTCTAACAAGAACAATAGATTAGGTGCGGGCTCTATTTTTTATGCGGGCCTGGATGATAAATAATAATCCTATCAAACAGAAAAAAAATCAGTAGAAATACTAATTAACACGCCTAATACACACTATCAAACAGGCCCTAAGTATTCAAAGTATCTTCAAGATCTTCAACTCAAGTATTCAAAGTATTGTCAAGATCTTCAACTCAAGTGTTCAAAGTATATTCAAGATCTTCAAGGATTTTTTCGAATCTTCAAGTATTTCTTTGAATCTTCAAGTATTTCCTCGGATCTTCAAAGTATTCTTCGAATATTCAAAGTGATCTTCAAGTATCCAAAGACATCTTCGAGTATTCGAAGGACGTTCTTCAAATCAAATCAAACCAAATCCAAAAGCTTCAAGGCATTCTTATAAATTCTAAAAACGTTCTTCCTCAAATCAAATCAAATCAATCAAGTCCAAAAGCTTCAAGACATTCTTACAAATTCTAAAAACGTTCTTCCTCAAATCAAATCAAGTTCAACGTTCAATCCAAAATCATGACTTGAGTCCTTTGGATTGACCTTACCAAATCAAGTATTTCAATAATCTTAGAGATTGTTCGAGAATCAAATGGAATAGAAGAATTAGAGGATCAACTAGAGATTGCAACCCACATAAATCTACATTCAAGTATTTAAAGTTATATTTGTAACGCTTTTTATATTTTATTAAATTGAAATACAAAAATTTGTGTTTACAACCTATCAAGAGTAACCTGCCATGGGTCCTCTAGTTTTAAGCTACCAGGACATATCTTGCCTTGGCTACCAAACAGGCACTAAGAGTGGTAGCAATAATAAATTTACAAAAGTTACTTTAACAACGCCACATCAAAAGTTTAAACTTCTTAACTTGTACAAATTTATCTCTGTTACAATGAATCTAGAAAATTAATTTCTGCACGAGTCTCATCATATTACTATATATTTTTCATGTTAGATATGTATATGTATAATATTCTTTTTATGTATTTAATTTACTTTAATATTAAATTTAAAAATTACATGATTGAAAAGACAAAAATTAAAAAACAATAATCAATATATAATATAAAGCGGCAGTTCCAACAGTGATAATTTACCGGAAAAATTCAAACTCTTCTTGGCAATATTTAATTTTTATTTTCTTTTACATCAGATGTTCACTACTACTACTACAAAAAAAAAAAAAAAAACTAATAGACAATGGACATTGCCTGTTGTCAAATAGAGAAAATGTCTGTTGCAAACTCTTCCTGGCAATATTTAATTTTTATTTTCTTTTACATAAGATGTTTTGACAGCTGTTATCACGTACAATTTTCTTAGATTTAGTTTAACAGATGTTTGACAGTTGTCACACATCAATAGTTGTCGACAGTTTTCCACGTGTATGTTCTTTTGAACTACCACTTTCTTTTTAACTCGCAATTGACCATTACTCAGCCCATTACTATATTTAAAATACCAATATATGACATTTTAAATATTCAACAAATGTAATTGCTATCACCGAATTTTGTAAAAATTTACATAGTATAGAAAAGGGTTAATTGCATCAAAATACCTAACCTTTTTCCAAAATTTGGTTTTTTGACAATCTTTTTAATTGTAGCAAAAATTTCAACGAGCTTTCAATTTATTGCAATGTCCGTCTGGGAAAAATTTCCGGCCAAATTAAATATGAGTTGGCAGTCGGAATGCCAACGTAGCATCAGAAATGCCAAATCACACCCTGATGCGTCTTCGACTTTTGGGCCATTTGGCCCTAGTTTTTTCTCTTCTTTATGTTTGTTTGAGTCGTCTAGGGGAGAAAACAGGTTTTCAGGAGGAGGAAGCTCGGAAAAGGGCATATGCATGAAATGTGGTCAGAATGGGCATTACCGGAACAAAACTATCCAAGCTTCCAGAAGTGAAACTTACCAGGAAGAGAGCTCGGCGAAGTACCCCTCAGAACCATTCGAGGCGCGAGAATCTCCGAAGTGTACCACCTGGTGGGAGGCTAACCGAAGGAAGCAGTTGGTAAGGCCATAACAGCAGTCGCAGTCAACACAGATGAACTATATATGAACCAGGAAGAGAGCTCGACGAAGTACCCCTCAGAACCATTCGAGGCGCGGGAACGTTCGAAGTGTACCACCTGGTATGAGGCCAATCGAAGAAAGAGGCTAGTATGACCATTCCCGTCAACAACAGTCAGCAGCTGGAGCTATATATGGAAAGACGTGTGGAGGAGATTGCCCGGAAGATTCTGGCGAATTCTAGCAATGGAAGGATCTGGAATAATGTGGAGTCAACCCCAAATCCGCAGGAGATCCATTATCTATCAAATCAAATCAAGGATCAAGCTAAATATGGAAGGAAATAATCTGCCAGATTTGGTCTGCCGGCTAGGGTTTACCGAATTGCTATATAAACTTCAGCATGTGTGGCTGGCAGAGGGCAGTTTGACAGCAGTTTTTAGAGTTTTTGGAGTCTTACGAATTTCAGAGAGCAAATTTACATTCTATAGTTTAGGATTACTCTTCTAGACTTAGACTTTAGTTAGTTCACCAAGAAAATAATTTACTTTGTCATTTTACATTTTTCGCACCAAACACTTTATTTGTTTTTCGTATTTCAATTCCGTTGTGACGAACAAAGCCAAGGTTGTTTCCTTAGGTATTTTTTTATACTCCCTCCGTCCGCCAAGATTATGGCAATTTGCTTGGGCACGGGATTTAATAAAATTGGTGATGATTTTGATGTAGTGGAGAAAGGGTCCCACCACTTTATGAGATGAGTGGTTTTTTTGTAAATAAAGAGTGTTAGTAAGGATAAAATATTAAAGAGGATGGTGGGACCATTTCCATAAAAGGAAAGTGACATAATCTTGGCGGACGCCCGATATAGTAATTGTGACATAATCTTGGCGGACGGAGGGAGTATTAAGTATTTCAAATTCCCTTTAATTTATGTGTTCATTCTATTTCGCATTTACGTTTTTCAATATGTGTGAGTAGTTCCCTTGGTGAGGTTTAAGGGGTGGAAATAATTGTTATCAATATGTAAACATTCGTGAGGCATTTGTTCTTTCGGTTGAGTCTCGTGGTTCCAGACGGATCTGTATCAAACCATGGGCAGTAGGGGCCTAACGGGTGATCTCCGTTCGGTAAAACGTTGTCCGTGTCAAACAAAAGCCAGGGTATACCAGGGCGTGACAACCAGTATACCCAAGACCGAGTAGCCGAGCAGCGTCAACAAAAGGCGTTGTAGATCCGGAAGGTGGGGAAAGGATTGATGGGATACACTGTCCTTCCTCAGTCTTGGGCTTCTCTAGAGACTATCCATCAACTGTGACGAGGCATCAAGCCATGGTTATCAAACGAGGAAGGTAACTTCTGCGCCGTAGCATGTCTATGACTGGTCGGCTAACAAGCCAAAAATGGTTGTGTCCAGGAGGCATATGTCACTCAAAGTGCAGAGTTGGGGACCTCGGGAGAGAAGGTTGGTGAGGGTCATACTTGGTGAGTAACGGGTATGACTACTATCTAAGGAGGAGTGAAGCACTGCCTTGTGACCGGGGATTGTGTGACCTTCGGACCAAGTGATCGCAATGGACTCAACCATCCTAAGTGTGAAGTATGGTCTCTTGAAACGCTCCAATGTCTTTGGGCCACGCTTTGAGGTTATATGGATCATGGACGGATCATCAGTATGCCTATGACCGAAATAAATATTGACAACAGTTATGACCTAACCGTAAACCTTACCCCTTGTTATATTTGATCTTTGTTTAAGTTTACTTGTGCAGATAAACAGGTTGAGACCGTGACAACTCAATTTGTGCACTCGAAGAGTAAAGTAGTTCCTCACTCTCCGTGGGATCGACCCTATACTTGCTGCTAAGACTGTTCTTTGGTTGCGAGCAATAGGAGCGTGTACTGTCCGTCTAGGGCATACATAAATTATTTTGATACCGCGCACCAGACGACGGGCGCGCGCGTCTTATCACACCCCCTTCTCCCTCCCACGTCACCCTCCACGTCGCCCTCTCTCTCTCTCTCTCTTCCCCCCTCCTCCTCCCACGTCACCTTCTCTCTCTCTCTTCTCCATCCCCCTTCCCAGCTCCCCCTTAATTCCCCCTAATTCCCCCGGATCTCATCCCCCACCATGGCTACGATCATCTCCCCATCCTCCCCCGACGACATCCCCACCGCCACACTAGCCTTCCCCCGCCGTGCTGGAGCCCCGAGGAGACCGTCGCCCTCATCGACGCCTACAAGGACAAGTGGTTGTTCGCTATTATTTTCGCTACGCCGCAAGTGCACGGTGTAGTTGCAATATAGGGAAGCAAGGTCGTATTCCACAAGGATTGGTGAATTTAAACTTTTAAATATTATTAATAAGTTGTTTTCAATCTATTTAGACAAACCAAAGATGAAGAGGTGTTGACAACTAAAACAAAGCTAAATAAAGCAAGTAAATAAAATAACAACAAGATAAACTTAGTTAATAAATTGGGGAATGACTCGAAGGAAAGTTATCCTAGGGACTAGATTTCGATGGATCGTAACGAACTTCAATCTAAATCAATATAAATCTTGATAAGGCCTACTTATCTAGGGCGATCTCCCCACTAGTTTTAGCCCCCTCCCGGATGACTAAAACAGTAGATTACGGGTCATAATTGCCGTCCCCGGTCAATTTCTAACCTATAACTCCCAAGAGCACAAAAGATCAACAATCCCTCACCCAACTCTCAACCTCCCGGTTTATTGAGATGATATGTTTCAAGCTCCTAATCTATTGTAATTATCCTCTCCCGATTCAAATCACAAATTAGAAATGCACAAAAGGTGGCCAACCAATCATACAAGAGATAAATCTAGGGCTTGAAAAGATAACAACAAGCACAATCAAGATATAAATATTAAACAAAGAAATCAATCCATTACAAATTCATCTAATCTAATCCCTAAGATAAGGGATTTTAGCCAAGCATATTCATAATAAAAACAAATCCCAAGTCATAAGAAAACATAAATAAAGATATAGAGAGATAGAGATTCATAGACAAATCCTATAATCTTGATCTTCAATCATGTAGTCTTGATGAGCTCCTTTCCAAGTCTTCCCCTTCGTTCTTTGATTTTGGTGTTGTTCTTGTGTGTGGAAGAGAGAAAAATGGTAGAGAATGGAGGCTAGGGTTTGGAATTGGAGTGTTGGGGAAGATGAAAATGTGTGGGAATGGTGAATGGTATGAGAAAAAGGGGGAAAAGGGGGTTTTGGGGCAAAAATCGCGTCTGGGCCCACCAAAGGAAGCAATCCCGCCTTTTTCCCGCGACCACGGCATGAACCGCGGTCAAGAACGCGGCCAAAATGAGAGGAGACCGCGGTCGAGGCCCGCGGCCGCGGCTCGGACCGCGGGTGATTGCCAAAAACATTCTGGACTGCTTTGGAGCAGAGGCCCGCGGTCGGGCCCGTGGCCGCGGCCCAAACCGCGGCTTACTGGGCAATTTTGGAGCAGAGGCCCGCGGTCTGGCCCGTGGCCGCGGCCCGGACCGCGGGGTCCTGGGCTTTATACGCAGTCCGCTTGTTCGGCTCCGTTCTCCCTCGTCCGAACTCCGATTTGGTCGCCGTTTGCGCTCACGGATTCCTCTTGAGATGAACTTCAACCTAATCTTTTTAAAACTCTCTAATTTATCTTTGATTTTCCCTGAAATCACTCCAAAAGCTACACCAAGCATCAAAACTCAACAAAACTCAAAATGGGGAAACAAACACATATTAACATTCAATTCAAGGGGGAAAAAGACAACAATTCATGCAATATTGAGGTATGAAATCCATGTTTGTCAGTGGTACTCCCTCCACCGCGGCAACCTCCGCGGTAACCACTGGCAGGAGGTCGCCGACGACATGGCGTCGCGGTGCCCCGCCATCCCGCCTAAGACCTCCATTCAGTGCCACCACAAGATGGAGAAGCTCTACAAGCGATACCGCGCCGAGATCCAGAGATCCAGCAGCGGCGCGCGTCGATCCGCCTCCTCCTAGGCCCATTTCCACAACATGCACTCCATGGAGAATGGGTTCCGACCCCACTCCCCCCGCCCTCCTCCTCCGATGACGACGAAGACGAAGACACCAAGACCAACAACGTCAAGCGCATCAACGATCTCTACAACCGCCACACCAACGGATTCGGATCCACATCCACATCCAGGGTTCGGATCAAGATGCCCGGAGCAGCATCCTCCAACCCTAACCCTAACCCTAGAATTATTCCCCCCAATTCGAGCTCCGGTAGTAAGTTGGTGGTGGAAGCGATCCAGGCGCTAGGAGAAGGATTCATGAGAATGGAGAAGATGAAGATGGAGATGGCGCAGCAGATCGAGGAGATGCGGATGGAGATGGAGGAAGTGAGAGAGAGGGTGAGAGCCGACATGGAAAGGCGGAACTGGGAAGGGGGATGGAGAAGAGAGAGAGAGAATGTGACGTGGGATGAGGAGGGAGAAAGAGAGAGAGAGAGGGCGACGTGGGGGGTGACGTGGGGTGTGATTTGGCATTTCTGATGCCACGTTGGCATTCCGACTGCCAACTCATATTTAATTTGGCTGGAAATTTTTTCCGGACGGACATTGCAATAAATTGAAAGCTCGTTGAAATTTTTGCTACAATTAAAAAGATTGTCAAAAAAATAAATTTTGGAAAAAGGTCAGGTATTTTGATGCAATTAACCCTATATAAAAAAAGTAGGACGAATTATTATTATTATCACCCACTAAGTCAATTACTATATTTATTTTATTTTAACTTATCAGTAATATTTTATGCAAAAAGTGAGAAACCCATTACCCACTACTTCTATTTGTAACAGCCTAGAGCACTATCACTATATATTATAAATATAACTTCAAAAACCATCGTAGCTACAATAAAACGTTCAAACATAAACATCAAATATCTACAGCTTTAGCAATGGCTCATCTCTTTGATGTAATCAAGGACCTGCGACTTGGAAAAAAGTAAGATCGCATTACAGTTACATCTCATAAGAAGCTTTTGAAGAAGTACAATAGAGATAATGTATATTCCCATTAATGCATCTTCCACGATAAAGAGGTTGACAATTTTTTACTTTTTTTCTTATTTTCAATACTATTTATCGAAACACCAACTAACTTGAATTTTCAAATTCATGCCACTGTTAATTGTTCTTCGGTAACAAAATTGAAGTCACTGTTAAATGAGGGAAATGTTTATGCAATCAAAGATTATGTTGTTGCAATTAAACAACATGGCTACGAAATTCAAAACTGTAAGTGTTACTTTGCGAAACCCAAATGCGATGCACTGTGTTATTACAAGTGCACACAGAGCAATAATGCAGCGGAAATAAACAGAACTCAAGAATTGGAACAATTTCTTCAAGTTATAAAATAACTTATAAAATAACTTGAAGAAGCCTTATGGCAAAATGACTAAAAAGATAATGAACACTCACGTTCAAATATCTTTACAAGACTATAGATATTTGAACACTAGACACTCTCACTAACAAACACAAACTAGATTCAAGAGCTATACTCCAAAATCCGACGAAACAAATGAATGCTACAGAAAATGTTAACCTAACACAAGAAATAGCACTCGTACACATATCACTCCTTAAGCTCAATATTTTCTCTCTGATGTGGTGATCTGAACTAGGACTTCTCCTTGGTATATATAGGCTCCTCAATTTGCTTTCCAAGGCTTGAAGTTGTGGCTTTGATCATAGATGAATGGTTGTTGGAATTAGTGCACTTCTCCCTTGATTTTAGGAGCTGCCAACAAGCTCCTCTCTTCTCTCTTCTTATTCTCTTTATTTTCTTCTTTTTAGCAACTGAAAGCTTCTCCTCACTCCCTTCGTTTGCAGCTTCAAATCTCAACCCTTGACTTGGTCAAGTACCTACAAAAACACAAGTGGAGAAAGGTAGAACAACTCGAAACAATAAGTGAGATTTTTATGGAGTTAAGAAATATTAACTCCAACAAAAATAACTTATTGCAAAAACAAAATTCTACTATTCAAGCACTCAAAAATCATTAAGTTGGATGATGAAGCATTCCCCAAGCATATATTCAAGTTGAAAAGCTATGATGATATGATCAAAATTGACAATATTCAAGATGAAGTCATGTAAATATCAAATGACTAATGTTGGGTCCCGGGGTTCACTGAATTGGTGTGAGGGGGGGGGGAGAATACACCAGTAGACTATTTTAAAATTTTAAACTTCTTTCGTTGACTGAAAAGAGTAGTGTGAACGTGATCAGTGAAAACCAAGACCAATTGAAAGAAGGGGTAGACTGATACTGATAATGATTCAGTGGATAACTTCAGTATGAAGAACAAGTCGACAAACTGATAGTTCATATAAGGCTTTTTAGTCTAAACAGTTGTGAATTAGAGTAAGTGTTATAAATCTTACTGACTACCCAAAGGTTTGTCAGTTAGACTGATAACACTTGGTGAGCGGAAATGATTTAAGGAAATAGCCTTTAGTGAATCAGATTGTCAATTTGAATGTTTCTCTTTTCAAGTTAACAATTTCAGTATATAGCCGTTGTGCACATATAAAATATAAAATACTGAAAGCTGTAAATGACACAGAAATTTTTAACGTGGTTCGAAAAACCTTTTCCTACTTCCACGGTCAGTTGATCATACTGACAATCGATTGGGCTTGTGCTTACGGGTGTGAACGTGATCAGTGAAAACCAAGACCAATTGAAAGAAGGGGTAGACTGATACTGATAATGATTCAGTGGATAACTTCAGTATGAAGAACAAGTCGACAAACTGATAGTTCAGATAAGGCTTTTTAGTCTAAACAGTTGTGAATTAGAGTAAGTGTTATAAATCTTACTGACTACCCAAAGGTTTGTCAGTTAGACTGATAACACTTGGTGAGCGGAAATGATTTAAGGAAATAGCCTTTAGTGAATTAGATTGTCAATTTGAATGTTTCTCTTTTCAAGTTAACAGTTTCAGTATATAGCCGTTGTGCACATATAAAATATAAAATACTGAAAGCTGTAAATGACATAGAGATTTTTAATGTGGTTCGAAAAACCTTTTCCTACTTCCACGGTCAGTTGATCATACTGACAATCGATTGGGCTTGTGCTTACGGGTGCACAACAAACCTAACAACTAAAACAACCATTTTAGTACCAACGCACTGGGTTTGATTTCTCTTCTTCTCTCAATCTCACAAAAACGCTAAGACTTCACTTGTCTAGTTTGCGAGGACTGAGAACTCTCGAGTTTAGACAACCGTCTAAAACTTTAACACTCAAACACTCTTTCTCTTGATCGAAAGGTGGTTTGAAAATCTTCCAACTAAGATTACTGAGAACAGGCTCTCGAGTAATCAATGACTAGGCTAAAGATATAAGAAAGTGATTGCCTAGACACTTCTAAGAAAGTGTTTATAAATCAGGTAGACTGATTTTTACAACAAGGTTTACTCTCTTCTTCGATTCAATTTTAATGGCTAAGTAGTGGCTGACTTGATATTTTGGCAGAGCTTCAGCGTATGTCTTTGAATTGGTGAGGTTGAAGGTTATTCCTTGAGCTCTATTTATAGGCGGAGGATGAAGAATAGATCCGTTGGAGGAGATCCTTCTTCAAATACTGCCATTGATGCTTGATTTGATCTGTGCTCAGGGTCTTCGTCTTCTATCTCCCTTTTCGCCGAAATGGGTAAGGTCTTCAGGCATGGGGAGATGGTGTTATAGTGTAAAGTAACACGGATGAAGTAACTCTTCTCGGTGAAGGACGATTTGCCAAATCCCAACATTTAATGTTGTGTCCTTTGCATTTAATGTGGCGTGAACTAGAAGATATTATTTGTCTTTATTCGTCTAAGTGATATGTCATTTAATGCATCTTCTGATCCTTAAACAAGTCTTTAGAGAATGTTCCGACTAAAGATTGCTTCTTTATTCTAGTAAAAGTCCTTCATTTATTGTTGCAATAACTTCAAGTGAGCTTCAGTTGATCAGTGTTTCAGTCGAAGTTCTTCAGTCAGGTCTTCATCAGCCTTCAGTCTTCAAGCTTTACAGCTTCAGTCTAACTAGAAAAAAAAACTCTAACATTTGAGTTCGAAAAGAGTCTAGACTAAAAAATAAAATCTAAGGGTTTGGGGATCATCAAAACAATGTTAGGATATTTATTCTATATTCCACAATTTTTTTTCCACCAGTTTTTTACATACTATTTTAAAATTGCAATTTTTCATTACAGATCTCCTTGGAATCATTGTTAAAAGCTATGAACCAGTTTATAAAGAAGTGAATGGGTGCACTACAAAGCTTATGAACATCATCATGGAAGACCTAGAATTGTTAAATAAAGCTTTGTTGTTTTTAAAATGTTATTCCATAGATGATATTATATTTAATTCGTTTGCCAATATTACTTTTCAGGGGAAAGACTCTATCATGTACATTGTGGGAATAATATGCAGAATTAATGTACAATTATCTTTGTTGTGAGCCAAATATGCCAAGTTGTATTATCCTTCAATTTTGTCACCCAATGATGTACTTAGGTAAATTTTGAAATATATAGTACTAAATTTATCAATACTCAATCTAACAAAAACTACGATATGTAGGTGAGGTTTGAATTACAAGTTCTTACGATATCACAAATATTTTGTGGGATGAAAAAATTGGAGAGATCAAGGAAACAAATGAAGCGTAAGTTTCATACGAAAACCATTCATTTTTTAGATTATACAATTATCTTATAATTTTATTTTGAAAATTGCATTTTTGCTACAATCAACAAAGAAAGAAGCATTTCAAAGCTCCAATGGTCCTAACAATGGAAAAAGTGATTAATAATGGAGTATCAATGTTAAAGACAATTTTTAGAGTTGACAAATGAAAAGGTAAACTTGCATTTTTTTCAAAATTATAAAAGCCATTTTTATGTGATTTCTATTTCTAATTATTAAACTAAATTGATTGGAACATTTCGAATTTATGGAACAATACAAGAGGTAGAAATGATTAACACATTGGCATACTTAGCTTGCAATATTTGTTTGAAAAGGTTGAAGAAGGATGATGACAATTTTTTTTGCTATAATTGTGAGAATTTTAATGTAAAACATCAAAATTTAAATAATTTATCTTTAATTATATTATTCCAACTTATAATTATTGTTATAAATATTACTTAATATGTATAAATTAAGAGTTTCTGTTGCTGATAAATGATAATTCTGGAAGTACATCATTTACTCTATAGGATAGAGAATGCTTACAACTAATTGGAAAAGCAAATGTAGAATTGAGCTATATATGCGTGTTCTAATTTAATTTCTCATAATTCTTAATACAATATTCACTAACATATATTTTACTTAATTTATCTCAAATTTTGTAGGAAGCCAAAGATAATGAGCTCCTTTTTGAAATTGAGGCAATTGCAGAAAAAACAGCCTTATTCAAGATTGTTTTGGAGGAAGGATAAAGCAAATTATTTGATGGTGCATATGCAGTAACTGAAATTAATTATGAGCCAAACATGATTGAAAAATATTGTGGTCCACATATGGATGTTGAAGCAAGTTCTTAGCATGGTTTGAGGCAAATAAAAAAAATATTTCGAAGCAAAAAAACTTATATATGCATAGTTTCTAACACGATTTGTTTGGCATATAGATAAAAATAAAAATGCATGAGAGCAAAAAAAAAGGTGTTCAATTAGAAGAATTTTTCATTTGCCTCTTGGGAGTGGAGAAATGTAGTATTTGATATGTTTACTCAACATAGTACGTGAACCCACATGTTATGAAGACATAAGAACTGTTAGTGGAGTTGTATATGGTCCTTTTAAAGAAGCTTACTATGCAATGAGATTTGTTGAATGATGATAGAGAATACATTGATGGTATAATTGAGGCAAGTTACTGGGCATCTGGAAAATATTTAAGAAAGTTGTTTGTCATATTATTATCGTCAGATTTGTTAGGATGCGCGAGAGATGTTTGGAACACATGTTGGACATACTTATCAGATGATATCTTATACAATCGAAGAGCTTTGTTGCATCATCTAGGTAAAATTAATTATAAATTTTTATGGTATAGATGTACATATTTATCATTTAAAAATTTAAATTAGATTATGTAAATTTATTTATTTTATTTGCAGAACTACATTTAATTGAAGATCAAATTAAGTGTGATACACTTATGGAAATTGAGAAATTATTGAGTAGCCTTGGTAGAACTTTACGAGAGTTTGAAGGTATCATTTACCCAAGTTCAGAGTTCTTTGAATTTGATCAATGATGAATTGCGATATGATTGAAAAGCATTATCAGATGAATATAAAGTTTTGGTTACTAAGCTTACAGATGAACAATGAATGCGATAGAATCAAATTATGGAGGAATATTTTCAATATATAGATATGGGGGTACTGAAAAAATTTTCATATAGAACACGTTGCCTACAACTCTTAGATCTAAAGGGGAAATTGTTTTAAATGTTGCTTCAAGTGGTATTGCATCCTTGCTATTGCTTGGTGGAAGGACAACGTACTTATGCACGATCCAAGATTCATATTAATGTTAATGGGGATTCAACGTGCAACATTCATCAAGGATCTCCACTTGCAGAATTGATTGTTAGATCTAAGCTTATTATTTGGGATGCGACACCGATGATGCACAAGTTTTGTTTTGAAGCATTGGAACGAAGTCTATGAGATATAATGCGGTTTGTCAATCCGTCAAGTGCATCCACCCCTTTTGGATGCAAGACAATTGTCTTTGGAGGTGATTTCAGATAGATATTGCATGTTATTCCAACAGAAAATAGACAAGATATTATTTTTTCAAAAAAAAATTCTTCATATCTTTGGAGATATTGTAAAGTTTTACGGTTGACAAAAAATATGAGGCTATGGACTTAGAAGAGTTCTCTAAATGTATTGTGAGTATAGGCAATGGAACAATTAGAAATGCAAATGATGGTCATGTCAACATTGATATTTCGAAAGATTTAATAAAATGGTCAGGAGATCCGATAGAACACATTGTTAATACCATTTATCCATATTGTGCTGATAATGTAGATACACGTTATCTACAAGAAAGAGCAATGATGTGTGTGTTTTAGTTATATTTAGATTCGTGTTGTTTGCCGTGGTTTATATTCGATATTATCCAATTTCGTTGGTGTTTTGGCGCAGGAATTGTATGGATGGTGAATAGAAGCTGGCGGATGCCGAGAGATCGAAAAAAGGCGGGAATTTGATGAAGATTAGAGTTGATTGTGGAGGAGTTTAGAGATTGGGCTTGGAGTTAATTATTTTACATTTAATTAAGCTCAAAACTCTTATTTTAATTATTTTGGGAGCTTATATTTTTGTTAGGGGCCGAAAAGCCCAAGGTTTTGGCTTGGGCGGTACTTTAGAGATTTTATTCTCATATATATGTTTTTGTTTTTCCTAGTAGTGGCCGAACTTTATTCCAATACACATTAGACTTGATTAGTTGTGAATTGAGTTTTTAGCTTAGCTTTAGTTGGAGTAGAGATTTCGAGAACCAATTGTTGAAGAATTGTGGAGTTGACTTCGCATATCATCTTGGCAGACATGTTATTTTCTTCAACTTGGAGTGATTTGCTTTTTAGTTCTAAGTTATTTTATTAGTTCGAAATTATTTATTTTATGATTGCTTTTATTTATTTTATTATTTTTAGTTTGATCATGAGTAGCTAAACCTTTGCTTGAAATAGAGCTTTTAACTATTTTGAATTTGTTGAGTTTGTAGATTTGTGGTCTCTTTTGTGCACGGTCACTCGAAGACTGATTCCATCGTGTGGAAATTGGAATAGATCAAGTTTTGGAAGTTTTCAACAAGAGAGATGTATTTTTTTCTTCATAGAGATCCGATGATTGTGGATAACATCCCGACAGCCTTCACGGTCATCTGGTTGAAATGCATCCCGTTCACAGTGTCCTCCTTCGTCTAGAAAGTTTTTCTAGATAGGATTCTTACGAGAGAGAATTTGATGAAGATAAGAGTTAATATCGAGAATAATAACCACAATTGCCCATTCTGCCTTTCTCAAGTAGAGTTCGCCAATCATATTCTGCTACAATACTCTTTTTCTGGTATGGTGTGAATTAAAATTTGCAGTAGGTTGAAGATCCCCCTCAATTCTTCGCCCTCGATTTTAGGTCAATTCTATTTCCTCCGTCCCATAAGAATGTGCCCTTATTTTTATTTTAGGACGTCCCACAAGAGTGTGCATTTGCCATTTTTGGACACTACCCCACCACTAACTCCTTATTTCATACTCTTATTTTATACTCCCTCTGCCCTATTTCAAATGGCCCAAAACTATAGGATTGTCCTATAGTTTTGGGCCATTTGAAGTGGGACGGAGGGAGTAATAAAGTGAATCACTTTTTCAACTCTCAGTACACTCATCTAACATTTCATTAAAATCCGTGCCACCAAAAGTGATGCACACTCTTATAGGATGGAGGGAGTATGAGTTTGTTGAGGTGGGTGGGAACAAGGTGGGAAAGGTGCTCTTCAGCAGTATCTGGCAATGTGTTTGTTGGAAGATCTGGAAAGTCAGAAGCTAAAGAGTCTTCATTGATAGAACTCATGATATTTGCTAGAACGGTGGATGTTAGTATATTTTGTATATGGAGATGGGTGAAGGCGTGAGTTCCATTAATTTATGCTACACATCCCATGATTGGGCTCTCTTATATGACTATCTTAATGCAGTAGCGGAGCCGAAGGGGCTAGAGCCCCCTCACAATTATATATATATATATACATATAAAAGAATTTAGGATTCTATAAGATTGAATCTTAATTTGTCATAAAAAAACCGAGGATCCTTTGTAATTAGTTAAGAATGATAAAGAAAGGTTAACCAAAATGTTCAAAATAAGAGGTATTAACAATTAACTTAACCTATTGCATAATTAGGCTATCGATTATGCTTGAAAATAATGCTAGGAGTTACTATTATATTCATGCCATGAATGTATCATAAACACGAACCAATAAACATTACATACATTTTCTCTTGAAAGTAGTTGTCATTACTTTCTCAAATACAAATATCTAGCTCACCAAATATTTATTTATAAGTTATTTGTAATGCATTGAAACTATATAATCTATGAAAATATTGTTCGTTATTATTACTATTATGCTTATTTTTTTTAAATGTCTAAAATGCATGAAATACTTAGAAAAAAAAAATTGGAATCCGAACTCCCATATGAGTTCAACCCTCCCAACTAAATTCATGGCTTCATCATTGTGTTAATGTAACATAGATTTACGATTTTAACATAATTTTTAATTTTATTAAATTATAACCTTTAAAAATTACTACTATAACCTAAACTGCCACCATCTCATCTTGCGTGTCAGGCTTGACACACCAACTATTTTGGCATGGGAAATGATGACACTTTTGAATTATAAATCTTTAAAAGTTCAGGATTGAAATCGAGATATTAACGATGACTATAGTCAAATATAATTAATTTAGCATTGTATTATATGGAAAATACGACTGGGATCAAATTATATTGACTATTGAGGAAACATTATTAATTATTAATTCATTTACCCTTTTTCTAACAAAAAATAGACTTTACGTATAGATTTTGAGGGAGGCAACTAACTTAAAATATGAATTCACGAGAAAACAAGAGGCGAAAATGAGTTGCTGTGGACACGTGCGAAATGCCACGTGGATAAAGGGAGGCAAAAGCAGAAATGAAAAAGAAAGTAAAGAAAATGAGAAGAAAAAAACTAAATTCCGCAGTCACGTGCTCTGCTTTATTTTCTTCTTCTTTAAAACTCAGCCTCCTATTTTTGTTCCCACAAAACTGCCCTTCTCCTCATCTCTCTCTCTTTCTCTCTCTACATATACATACATATAAATTCCCACACACACCTACACACACTCTCTCTTCCTTCGCCCCGCCTCTTCGAAACACAGCTGCAACTCTCTGTTTCTCGCTCATCATCGAATCAGGTGAGTGCCTCCAGCTCGGAAACGGGTCAACTCTAGGGCTCTTTGATTTCTTATTTCACTTCACCTGCTCATGCGTCTAATTAGGTTTTCTTGTCACCGTCTGAGTTCATCGCGTGCGTCTCTCGTGGTCTTTCTTTTTATTTGTTTTTTTTTATATATTTTTTGGGGGGATTTTCCTCCGGAATTTCCGAATCTCTAGCTCCTCGATTTATCCTTCGAAGTTGATTTTTGCGTTAAAAATATGCACGTTTTGTTTCCCTAGGATTGGGGTAGATATGTTTCTATTCGTTTAAAGATTTACTGCCGTTTCTTTTATTGACGCCGAGCAGTGTGATTTACTTGTGTTCGCTAAATTTAAAATTCTATATCACTCGCTGATTGGTGGTGTGTTGCCTTGTTCTTGAATGGTAAACGTTGAAATGTTAGTTGGGCATCTTGTGCTGCCGATTCTGTATTTGTTGGATGTTCTTGTTTGTGTTTGGGTTCAGTAAATGTGCTAAATCCAGTTCTTGTGCGTTGCTTTATTTTGTTCAAATTGTAATTGCGAAATCATGGGCTTGGGCATATGTGGTTTTCTTTTCTTGATGGTAAAATGCTCTGAATCCTTTACTTATGTGTTGCTTTCATTTGTTTAAATTGCAGTTGTGAAGTCTTGGATGTGATTATTCGTTATCTGGGGCTTAATCACGGGTAAATTCGAGTACTCATCTAAAAGAGGGTTTTATTGTTTAAGAATAAAAGATTTGGAGGTCAAGGTCTCATGAGAATTGTCAGGGGAATGCAGAAATTGATTCGTGCTGAACAGAGCTTAGTGGGCTGGAAGAACAAATCACTTACCCGTGGAATTGGTGTGACTGCTCCCAAGGCCAGAACACGTGACAAACTGAAACCTTTAGCTGTTTATCTCTAAGTTGGGTAAAATTAAGGGAATAAAAGTGTCTCCTTGGGTTCTCGGAGAAGAGGGTAAGTATGACTCGGATTTTAGTGCAGCGAGGTTCTTCTGGTTCATCATCGTCATCTAACCAAAACAGATCAGCAACATCATCGACATCAGCGCCTAGTCCGTCGTCTTCTTCAGCTTCTCCGCAGCCACAAGCTACTGGCACCGCACAAGTTATTCCAACAGTAAAGGATGAAAATTTGGTAGAAGTGCAAGAGCAGAATGTACTGGATGAGTTGTCAGATCATTGTGCTGCTTCAGACAACAAAAGTGAGGATCTTTCTCAGGGAAGTTTGAACAGCGACCGGCAAGGTGAAAAATTGGTAGAGGATGAGATAGTGCACAATGATGATAGTGTCAGTTCTGGAAATTTGGTTAAGGGGTTTGCAGGGTTGTCAGTGGTGAAGGAGGAAACTGATGCAATGGTTGAAAGTTCATTCCAGAAGGTCCCTGGCAGTTCATATCCACCACCACCTCCTGTACCACCTCCAAAGCCTTCTTCAGTGAACTCCATATCTAGGAGATCTCCATCTGCAGACCCAAATGCAATGCGAATAGGGCCATCTAGGAGACCTGCTGCTGTCTTGCCTGGTGTATCGAGCAGGTCATCGCCAACTGGATCTCGCCCATCTTCACCTCGTTCTCATTGCGAAGGCGAAGGATATAACAGTGCTGATGAGCAGAGTCCAAACTATAGTCCATGCTATGATGATGCAGTGAGTTTTTTTTGAGGTTCAGCTTTTTCGAACAATGTTGTTTCATTTATACATGCTGCATCCTTGAGTTATACTATTAGACCTTTATAGAAATCAAATTAAGCAGCTATGTACAAGTCATTGATTTGCTTGGTATTGTTTTTACTCTTGCACGGTTGAATTAATCTGGTGGTCCAGGTATTTATGTGTTATAACTTGCTAAAGAATCTTAGTTCATGGACCAGAGTAGTGTGATAACCACTTCTTTTATCTGATACAGGAAAGAGAACACCAGTTTGAGATTGATTTAAGGCGAGTGAAAGGCTTGGAAGTGAGAAAAATGCTAGAGGATGGGAACTGCCTTTTTCGTGCTGTTGCAGATCAAGTATATGGTGATTCAGAATTATATGATTTGGTTAGGCAGATGTGCATTGACTATATGGTAATTTTCTGATTTTCTTAAATTTTCACAAGTAAATCCCTCTTGTGTTTGCGGTCAGTACATGTCACCTAACAAAAGAAAGTATTTGCTAATGAACTTTGGCTGACAACGCACTCAGTTGTACAGGCAAAGAAGAAGTAATCCTAATATTTCTTGTTGTTACTTTTTTACAAGTCTTTAACAGACTATGCTGCTTGCAATTTCTCTGGTAATTTCACATTTAAAATGTCCATGCATTTGTAAACGATTTGTCCATTATTTTTTTTTTACAACTTCCATGAAAGGCACATGCAAAAAGAATGAGTAGATCTTGCTTACATGCTAAGGATCTTTTTTTCTTAAAAACATATTATCTTTGGTCAGATATTTTCTGAAGTGCTCTTGGTGACTTATCATGTAAGTAGATTGGTATAAGTATGTGCATCTACTTACTTTGCTCATTATATATATTTTGCATCTAGTCTTACATTACATGTGTAAACACTCCCACCTTATACATCTGAATCTTTATTTAAAAGACTATTAACTTATCAGAGACCTTTTATGGGCCTTTAAAGATACCTTTGTTGATCAATTGGCACTATGTCGAACTCAATTATTTCTGGAGTTGGGATTTTCAAATCAATTTAACTTTCTGTTATGGTTATTGATATGCTCTGTTGGGACAACTACAACACATTGATGACAGAAGATATGGAAAACATATACTGGGCTATGATAGTAGAACTTAAAAAAACACATGGGTTATTACTTGAATTATTATGACTGACTCTATGAACTTTTCATAGTTCATATTGCACTTTGTAAGTGAGTTTATAGTTAGCCAAATTAAGTGAATAGTATATGGTACAGTAATGTGGAATGAACAAATTCTTGAACACTATAAGTTGAAGATTGAGAATTCAAATGCAGTGAGGTTATCTCTACAGTTATGCCATTCAAATTATGTTTGATAATTTGGTGCTCTATCATTACTTTTAATGATATGATTTTGAGCAAAATAATTAGCATACAATGTATTTGTTTGGGTTGTTCCTGTTAAGAATGCAATGATAAATATCTGTTATGATTTTCATGCGTATTATAATTATAAACCTTATGTAATTAAACTTTTTTTTTTTTTTTTTATAGTTTTTTTGTGTCATGAGAAAAAGGGTAGGCATCTTTTCCAGATGTTCTCTTCATGCATTCACCATATGATGTTCAATTTCTATTGCTGTAGGAGCGGGAAAGAGATCATTTCTCACAGTTCATAACAGAAGGTTTTACTTCCTATTGCAAGAGGAAGAGAAGAGATAAGGTACATATAATCTTGGAAGTTTTCTTCCTCAGCCCTCCCTTTATTTCTTGTATGATAGAAACTGAAAATGTTACTCAGAAAAATAGTACTATATGATAAGTTCTATTTCCTAATGATTTCATTCACCAATAACAAAAAATAAAGTCCCCTAACATGTTTTGCCACTTCATCTACAAATATTGCTGTCCTCGAGTCGAGGAATGAGATTCATCACATTGTTTTTTCACTGAGATTTAGCCAATTCTTCTTTTTGAAACATGAGCTTCAGAATGAGATCAAGTTAGAGCTGATAATTTCTTAGAAATTGAGCACTCGAAGCTCGAGGAAACTTACGAGTCTCTATCAAGGGGGAACTGGCTTTTCATGTTCTCGTAAATGTTATGATTTGAAATTATAAAGAACTAAGTCATTTTATTTATTGTATATCTATTAATAATTGTTTGACCCAACTCTAAAAAGCTTGAGTCCCAAACTCTAAAGAGAACCAACAGGGTAAAAGAGAAGGATCCAATCCCAAGTGGTTGTGATTCTAATTTGGGGCTTATTCTTTTGTTTGCAGGTCTATGGAAATAATGTTGAGATTCAGGCTTTATCAGAAATGTACAACCGGCCTATACACATATATTCTTACAGCACAGGTGCTTTATATGCATATAATGATTTTTGAGTCGGAGCTTTCTATGTTATTTCTCTTGTTAGTCTGCCGATTAAATCACTATATGTGTGATGCAGAACCTATAAATATATTCCACGGAACTTACAATACCGACACGCCTCCAATACGGCTAAGCTACCACCACGGAAATCACTACAACTCTCTTGTTGATCCACGTAGGCTGACCATTGGTGCTGGGCTTGGATTTAGCTCCCTTCAAGGGGTAAGTGCATCTGTTTTAGAACATCCTTGGCGTCCAAAGTTCTCATCCATATTCTTATGCTTGCCACTTTTGGTGTTAATAATCTGACAGACGGACATTGATAAGGGTAAGGTAAAAGCAGCAATAAAAGCTCAACAGGATCAACAAATCGATAATGTAAGTAATATAACATCTCTAAAGAATGAATAATAATCTCTACTCCAAAACTCATGTCAGATTTGTTCCTGTTGGTAGGCACTTCTTGCTGAGGGGCGCTTCTACTCCGATCTTGAGCTGACCGAGAAGGAAATAGAACGCATGGTGATGGAAGCTTCAAGGGCAGAGTATCTAGCCGATGACAAGTTCAAGCAACAAGTCGGTCCAAGGGAGTCCTCGACTTCTAGAGCTGAGCCCTCATCTTCTGCAGCAAGTGAGTGCTTACATTGCCACGCATTTGCTGAAAAGCGTAAGACAATTCTAGGAATTATTTGCAAGTAGCTGAACTTGTTTAATGTCGTTGACTTGTCAGGATCATCAGGAAGCGACGCCAGGCAGGAAGAAGGGCGCGATCAGGGGTCGGCCGGCTCAGTTCTGAGTGGCAGCATGCAGGTGCTGCTGTCTATGGGGTTTAGCTACCTGCAGGTGATCGAGGCATATAGCATTTTTGGTGACGATGTCGATTCCATGATCTGTTACCTAATAGAAATGAGCAGCAGCGGCAGAAATAAAGGCAAAGCAACGGAGAAATAAGAATCAGCAGAGCCTTAGTCAAGACTCTTTCATTCTCATTTACCAGCTTGTAGAATTTTGAACTCTCTCCATTTTATGTTACTTTTATATGAGAAATACTCGACTACAAAATTGGTATCTGTTTTCTTGCATGTTGAAGAGTCTTGTTCTTTGTTTTTTTAGTATGCTTATATCGATTCATGTTGTGTGTGTTTGCTATTTGTCAAATTGGGTTTGGTTGCGTTTCGATCTCGTATATTATTTGATTGATATAGTATATGTTGGCATGTTGTGTTCTTTCTGGATATTGGTGAATTAAAATACAACGAGATTGAAATGTAATCTGTTTGGCTGCGATTGGAATCGGAATTGAGACTGGTTAGTTTGAATATCGATGAAGGAAATACTATGAGATTGGGATGTGAACGTTTCAATTGTTAGCATGAATGGTAAAATGTGATTTGATGCACCAACTTTGAGTAATAAGTAAGAATAAAATATTATTATTAAAAGTTAAATTGAATGTTATGGGAGAATGGAGATGGGTTTAATCATTGTTGTACCAAGAAAATAGATGGTAATCATATACAGTCCTGAAAAGCGAAGCGAAAATACTTCTTTCGTCCCATTATAAATGTTCAATTATTTATAAATGTTCAATTATTTTTAGGTACGAAGATTAAGACATGTGTAGAAAATAAATAAAATGAGTTGATGAAAATTATTTAAATATTATATATTGCTAAAAATGGAATTGAACATTTATAATGGGACATTCTATGATGGACATTTGTAATGGGAGGTAATTGGATGAAAGAGAAAACCCAAATCGAAATAAATATTGAGATGAAATGACTAATATGCCCCTAGTAATAGGAAGAAGGAGAAAACTCAAATCGAAATAAATATTTAGAATGAAATGACTAATATGCCCCTAGGCCGAGTTAACAAAAAAAAGGCGAGCAATCTGAATATAAGCGGCGAGTTGAGATAAACTATTCTCCACAAGAGTTTTGAGTTAGTTCTGCTGAAAAAAATAATTTAGGGCTCTCTCTCTCTACAGACGCAAGGAGGAGTGAGATAGAGCCTGAAACGATGTCGCAGAACGGGAAATTGATGCCCAATCTCGACGAGAAGACCACCAAAGTCCTCAACCTGACGGTGCTGCAGCGGATCGATCCATTCGTCGAGGAGATTCTCATCACCGCCGCCCACGTCACCTTCTACGAATTTAACATCGACACTAGCCAATGGGTACGCTGTCTCAATTCGTTAATCCAGCAGGAATTTAGCTGTTGAATTTGATAATTCGTTTAGGGGTTTTGTGTTGTTAATTTTGGGGATTGTGAATGTTGGTTGGCAGAGTCGGAAGGATGTGGAAGGTTCGCTTTTTGTCGTGAAAAGGTGAGGGCGTTCATTGCTTCACTTATCTCTTTTCTGTACTTCCTTTTTCTGATTTCGGGGGAGATTGATTTCTTAGGGTATTTGGAGAAAATTGTGGGATTTTTTATGTCGGCCGGGATATTTTGTGAGAAATTTGCATTACATTTCTGCGTGTGATTTGATATCTGGGGTTTTTGTTTGTTCAGGAATACCCAGCCAAGGTTCCAGTTTATAGTAATGAACAGACGGAATACTGGTTAGTTACTCATTTCCTTTCATTCTGTATAATTACTTGGGGTACTGATGGGGGTTTTGGCTCTTTCAATAAGTATCTTTAGTCTTGCTTTTAGGTTGTATGCTTAGATAGTACTAAGCTTTTGGATGAATAATAAATTGGACTAATCTACTTGGTATGCCTATTTGGCTTTTCAGAATAAGAGCTCTCAATATCATGCTACACATAAGTTCTTGATAGATCTCTTCATTTACATGATCCAGTGGACCTATACAGTTCTGCTAAATAATCTTGTTAAAAACATCCAATTGTTTTAGGCATGTCATTGCTATCTTTGGATGTTAAATGTTTAAGGCCTGTCATTTCTGTTTCAAGCAGATAATCTAGTGGAGAATCTCTTGGGAGATTTCGAGTATGAAGTCCAGGTTCCGTATCTTTTGTATCGAAATGCTTCCCAAGAAGTAAATGGAATATGGTTTTACAATGCACGTGAATGTGAAGAGGTTGCAAATCTATTTAGCAGGTATTTGATCAAGTATTTGTTACTGTTTTTGTTTGCATCTATCTAACTGTTTGTTTTTAGTTATATGGTAATTAAGGTCTATGGATTGTCTTATGATGATGTGTCGTCACTACCTTGGAGTTCAGTGGCACTGGGTCTCATGTGTGCACTTTCTTGATGGTATTGAAACAGTAGCTTATTTCCTGTACAATTGTTTGGATAGTGTAAAAAATGAGAAGATATTAGATTAGAGGTATTGATTTAGGAGCATGTTATTGTAAAATGCCATTTCAAAAATTTGTGGGCTCTTTACTATGGAAGGTTTGCTTTGTATTTATGTTTGCATGAGAAATACATTCTGTGACGCTGATGCTTTTTGCATTAGTCAAGGCAAAGGTTTCTGGTCTCATGTTGGCATGTCGCGCATGATCCTCTGGCTGACTCTTTCGATTGTTTACATTTCAATAAATTTGATAGCAAAACAAAGCACGAGTCAGATGAACATTGCTGAAGCTTAGTTGTACATTTCAATAAATTTGATAGCAAAACAAAGCACGAGTCAAATGAACATTGCTGAAGCTTAGTTGTATACTTGTAAAAACTACCTTTTCTTCATATTTGTCCCTTTTCAGACCATCCAGTGCTCTTGAGATCTTTTGTTTCGATAATAGCATAGAATTAATACTTTTTTAAACAAAAAATCCATGTCTTTATCATCATGCATATTCCAAGGTGCCTACAAAGTCCAAAGTATCTTTTGTCTTGAGATCTTTTGTTTCCTTTTTCTAGGATACTTAATGCATATTCCAAGGTGCCTACAAAGTCCAAAGTATCTTCTGTGAAAAGGTAATTATTTTCTATCTGTTTAATTCTTATTATTGACCATAGAGGTTCACTTCTGGTATTTTTGAGATTTGATTATCTTGGCTACATCATGATCAGTCTGACTGCTATTTCACAAGAATCAATCGTGCTGTTAGGTGTAGCTAATTAATTTCCACTCACAAATTATTTGGATTTCCATGCTAAAAATAGATATACTCCTTACCTAATTTTATTTATTTTCTTCTCAGTGAATTCGAAGAACTAGAAGCAGTTCCAACACTCGCTGTAATGGATGGTCCCTTAGAGCCAACATCTTCTATTGCTAATGCAACAGAGGTTTCTGATGATCCTTCTTTTATAAACTTCTTCAGTGTACGTTTTCTTTATCTTTTTGAATTCCTGATTGAGAATTAGGCAGAAGGTTAGACTTAAAGATCACCATTCTAAGCATATTTCCTTTTTCCATGTTTCTAACCGTGAAATTCTGTAGATCAATTAGTTAGTTAAGAGACAGATAGATGCACTTATCAATGAGATGTTTGAGTTAGAGAAAGGTGGAATACCCTGTTGTCGTGATTTCAAATTAGTCTCTTTAGAATATTTTTCCATTATTCTGCTTCCTTTGGTCAACATAAGTTAGTATCAACAATCGCTCTGCAATGGTCCGAAAATGGGAGTTATAATTTTTTTTTATCTACAATCAGGTAATGCAAATACAGTTGAGTCTTTCTGATAGTTAATTCTGCATATTATTACTTAAATGATTAATGTTCAAATTATTTATTCAGTTCCTGTATCAGTAGTGGTTTACCAAATGGTTATTGAAATGATCCATGTGTTGAAATGTATTGAGATAAACTTGATCATAGAAATTATAAATTTGCAGAATGCTATGAACATAGGAGCTGCTCCAAATACAGCAATTTCTGGACAGCCTTTCAACCCCTCTGCAACTGTTATTCCTTCATCCATTCCACAGAATGTTTCTCTGCCCACTTTGACAACTGCTCAGCCACCATCTAATTTATCTGCTTCTACACCTATAATGTCTATTCTTGAGAATACAGAACGTACTACAACACAGCGTTCAGCTGATCTGGTGAAACCATCGACATTTTTCAGCCCTCCTCCCACCTCTGCTGGACTGGTTATACCTCCCGTGTCATCAGCAATGCCAACTGCACCTCCATTGAATCCTCCAGGAAATCTACAGAGACCTTATGGTGCACCATTACTCCAGCCATTTCCGCCACCAACACCCCCACCATCACTCACTCCAACTGCTCCTACACCAAATTATGGGCCACCTGTCAGCAGAGAAAAAGTTCGGGATGCACTTCAATTGCTTGTTCAGGTATGATATTACGATTCATGAAATCTCTTTTTATTTGCAAAATTCTTCCATGTGACTGAGCCCCTTGCTTCTAGATTATCTGCACCCTTGTACATATATATCTTGTAGCAAATTCTTGCGGTATTGTCATCGAGACTATTGTTATGAGTAGTCTGCAGGCGAAGCTCTGTGCTTATAATGATCTTTGCTGAGACAAGTGTGTTTTAACTGTGCATGTATTTGTGCTCATAGGACAATCAATTCATCGACATGGTCTACCGAGCAATGCTTAGTGCAAACCAACAATCGTGATAAGTCCGGAGGTTGCTGCTCGAGTTTCCATTTCCTGCCTCAACTCTCAGTAGGAGGAAAATGTATAAGTCGCTGTTCATTATGTAGTTTTGCTAAGAACCATAAATGTTCCTATGCAGTCCTTGTATAGAGTTTGCATTAATTCATAGTTGGTTTTACATTTTGCCATTTCCTTGATATATATCATCTCGTTTCCACATTTTGGTTATTACCTTTGTTAGCTCCGGAAAATCAATTTCGACTAAAAGTCATAAATTTCACGTGCTTTCAAAACCTTAAAAATAGAGATATTTGGACCATTTGGCGTTCGTAAGATTTTCAGCAAAATGAAAGTTAATTTCAATCTCATTTAAACAGAATAGCAGAAAAAATTATCTGCTCCATCCACATCTAAACAAAAATATTCAGCATACAATTACATGGGAGCTCCTGATTTCCGTTGAGTACGATGGCGGTCTAAACAAAATTTTTTCTACATTAGTCTATCCCCTAAAACAAACGATTGAGGGACTAATTAACGAGAGATGTGAAACATGCTGAATTGCTTAAAGATGCGAACGAGTGAGCAGGCGCTGCAGGTCCATCCGAGATCTATGCTGCGTTAATCAAACTACGGAAGGGGGGCTGCCGGGACTAACCAAATTCTTTGTGAGAGAACAGTTAAGCTGTCTTCACTTTGCGGGAGGTGGGGCGACGAAATAGACTGATCAGATCATCAAGACCCTGCGGGAATACGGATTCAAATTGAGACTCCAATTCTAAGATATAGTGAAACATACATAGCTGACATGATATGCAAACAAAATTAGTTAAAGCCATTGTTTTCATTTTAACATGTCACATTTGAGGCCTTATTTGTATCAGATGTCTTCCTTTATAAAACAAATATGAAGTGTGGGTGGAAAATGACGAGGCTGACTTACCCTTGTAGTTATAACCAAAAAACTAAATAGAGTAATAAGATAAGACCCGAGAACCAGCAGCAAAAGTAAGTCGAAAGTCACACTTGCGACCTGCAACAAAAGGAGAGTAGTTATTGTCTGTTGATTTCACACAAAAAGGAAAGAATTCCTCTGGACAAGGTAAAATATAATGCAGGGACTGGGTCCATTGCATATAAAGTGAACTAGGATGCCATTCACACAACACGACCATAAAGGCTATGTTTGACTTAGGGCAGGGTAGAAATTCCCGATAAATAAGGCAAAGCCCGCTGACCGTTAATTTCAGAAATTACCCTACTATCAACTTACCTCAAAAAAATATCCATATACTATCAATAATATCCCGATAATTACCCTACGTTCAATTTTTTATCCTAATCTAACCTCCTATTTAATAGTGCAAAGCCCGCTGAACGTTAATTTCAGAAATTAAAGGTTCTATGTTGATGCCACATCAGCAGTCAGTAGAAATTAACAGTTCCATTAGTGAAAATAGCGGAGGTTATATTAGAAAAAAAATTCAAAAGTACTTGTATTATTGGATACTATTGATAGTATAAGATATTTTCTGTGATACGTTTTTGGGTTATTTTGGATAATTTAGCCTAAAACCAATTACCATCAAAGTTAGGACATATAGAATGGCAACCGATGTTCTTTTGCTCGCGACATAACCTCGAAAGAGAATAGCTAAACAAGAATATAGAAAAGATAGTTCCAAAGCGGCGCCTCTGAAGTTTTTATCAGATATTTATTCTTGATATGAAAGAGCAAGTGAGATTCAGAATTTCAGATTTGTACCTGATAGATATGTAATCTGCCGCTTGTTGAGTCATAAAAAGTGAACATCCCATCAAGTACTTCGTGTTGCACTCTCACCTCAGCAGTGTGATCTTCTAATTCCTGTGGGTGAAAAATCTCACCAGTTAAAAGTGGATAAAAAATAATAATGATCACAGACATGAGATCATTTTCAGAATCCTATGAGAACGATACTAACAAACTACAATTTGGGAAGGAATATCATATGGAACAATGTAACTATGAACTGTTTTTTGAAATAGGAGAAATATACACCACCGGTTCTGATTAGTTAATGAAACAGATCTGATTAGCAACATTACTTAATCACTAGGTCTTAATAACTTATGAATAGGAAATCTTTTTCCAGATAGTATAAAATTAATTGAAAATACAGCCCCTTATAAGAAAATAGAGTGAACAAAAATTAGACCAGAGATATACCTTTTTCAGTGCCATGATAAGAGGATCATTCTTGGAAAGAAATGGAGCCACTCGGGGTGTCGTTGACAAAAATTGTAACCATGAATGTATATAAGAAGGATTTACAGATAAGCTACTATCATCTGCAAATATATCAATGTTTTTTCCCTCCTGGCCATAAATATGCCTCTGTTTATGAGAAAGAAACTTTAATTAGAAAATTGAGAATATAGTATAATTGCCACCATAGAGAAAAAATAGAATTCAAGCAAACACTAGCTACGAGGTCTTACTGCGAGACTTTCAGCAACTAATTTTGTACTTCTAGTTATTGAATCTTCATCAACAAAATGCCTGCAGAGGTGACCAGGGTTGACTAAAGAAAGATTCATACAGGAAAGAGAAGAAAGGAGTTCCAAATTCAAAGACAAAAAATAAGCGATTCTATTTCCTCGAGTTACAACCTGCTATCTGACAGACCTCCAGCACTTTCTAGAAAATCAGGTGCGACAGAAAGCTCGGACAGTGTTGCGGCAGTAACTCTCAGCCTCGAAAATTGTTCATGCTCCCATGCAACCTAGAATTTTAAACAGCTTGAACATATAAAACCTAGAAAGTTGATGAATAGAGAACAATGAAACAGATCAAAGAAATATATTTGTTTTCATATTTTAAAGATGAAAGACGAGCCTCTTGTGTCATATTGCTTACTGAAACAAACAGTTTAACTCATAAGAAAGCACAAAACAACTAATGTTGACCCACCACATAAAACCCACAGTTCACATGTACAATGTTAACACATGTTGCTTACTGAAACAAAACAGTTTAACTCATACGAAAGCACAAAACAACTAATGTTGACCCACCACATAAAACCCACAGTTCACATGTACTATGTTAACAGAGAGAAATGCTTTTACTCTTATCTTTCTCAATCTCATGTCAATAGTTATACCAACAAGACACTGTTGGTTGGTTTTTTATTTAGGTGCTGGCCAACCAATGGCACTTGAATATACATCTTTGCAGGAAAAATAAGTGGGGGTAAATGAACTCAATCCATTTTGTTCCAGAACTTTCATGATATATTTTCAAGAATAGAACTTTTGTGATGTATTAATGCTTCATTAGATATAGACATTTTATCTTTGCACCAAATAAGTCCCACTTTTACCCAAAAATAGAATAACCACAAGTTTAAGAGATAAGAGTAGGCAATTCAGAAGTATGGTCAATTTTGTATGAAGGCTATACTCCAAAATACAATGTTATCCCATCTATAGACAACTATAAATTCAGAAGTCCTTCAAGTATAAGCATTGGAAAAATAAAGTTCTAAAGGTGCAAGTGAAATGATCAGCCATACATATGGAAATTTCAAGAATCCTCAAGCAACCATGAAAAAAGGATAAAAGCATACTTTATCTTAGAATACTACAAACTAATTGTTAGATCATTGTCCAAATAAACAAAAGGGTAGTCAAATAGAATTCACATATATAACATTTTCAGCACTTTAAATATGTCGAGGAGTTACTCCATTAATGAAATTCTAAGGTGAACTAGAAGATAAGCCAAATTTAAAATCTCACATTCTGGATCTGATGTTACCTACCCGAGGATTAGAAATGTTAATCTTCTTGTGCTTCAGCCCAACTTTAAGCCCAAGTTCTTCAGACACACTAGAGAAACCCTGCAACAATGCATTTGTAAATACTGCAGGAATCACTTGAGCAAAGAACAACTGTCTGAAGACAATCACGTCTTTTTTCACAAAAGGCCTCTTAGGGCTTACCTCAAAGATTTGTTTGATGTAGACATTGTCTGGAGGCTTAGACACATGGATCCATAACTCATCACGGATAGAACCAATGCTATTCAAGCAAATAGAATAATCAATAGTCTCGCGCAAGCGTTGATCCAAACTATGAAGCCACTATAACAGAAAGGGAAAATGTCAGAATATTATAACAATGATCCAAGTATATAAAAAGGGAAAATTTCCTTTGAAAGAATAAGCACCTTATGTGTCCCATTGTAGTTATAAGGCCCTCCAGATGTCAGCGCAAAGAGTATATTATACCTTCCTCTTGTCTTAGGATTTGAATATAAAATTGAAAACAATCTAGCTACTTCTAGGAGTGCCACAACACCACTTCCATTGCTGTCACTTCCCACAGATAATCCCTGTTAGCATTGAGATGCATAAGATGCTGGGCTGCCAACAATAATTAGATTTAGGTAGGAAAGAGATTTACTGGTGCAGCCCCAAATGTATCATATGATGCCACAACAGCTATGGTAGGAAGTTGATTTGAATCTCCATCAGCTCTCAGTCCCGGCAGCCAACCCTGAAAAAGTAAAATATTTGAAAAACTTACAAATAAGCTGAAGTCATAGAGGTAGATGAGCTCAATGAGCTCAATGACACATCAAAGTAGCCACCAAATTCACTAAATAATGTGAACTTTTTAACATAATATTACCGTAGATACCCCAATAGAAAATAGAAGGCAAAACTAGAACCTGAATATTTGCTATAGTTGGAGACACAATTTTCTTAGGTTCAGGGGCAGCAACAACAAGCTTGTATCTGAAACATTTTAGTAAAGGAATCAGCTACAATAAGATTATTTGAGAAGGACTCCCAAACAAATATATCAACTAACCCGCCAGTTGTGGCAGTAGCCAGCTGACCAGTAGCATCATTCTTCTTGACATCAGCAAGGACAGCACTGACATGGTCGTCCTCAAAACCGAAGTACACAGGATACTGTAAATGATAATTATAATCAGGTGACAAACAGTAAAAGCTAATTGCTGAAAATGAGAAATTAATTTATCCAATCATATGATCAACTAGAAAATAAGCCATGAACATGTTAGCCAGAAGCTAAGCATATGATGGACAACATCATGGCTTTTCAGATACAAATTCTGTTGTGTGCACAGACTAGACCAGACCAAGACTTCATTTCCTTCTACTGAATGAAGAAGTTGGGAGTAAAAAAATAACGAATTTGATCAAATAAACATAGGGTTCATAAGTACGTCAAATACTAGCTTTTCAAAGGAATAACCTATTTCACTCACAGGGATGTTTGCATGTAAAAGCAACCGTTCCAGTTCAAGCAACACTTTCTTGATGCCTACTGAAGAATCATGACCTGCTTCATCCTTGCTATCTATGTTTTGTGGATTGAAAACCTGGGGAAGTAGAAGCAATAAACCACCTAATGGCTTCTTCTCCTCGATATATTCTGCGATGATGAGGTGCGAACAAAGGAATAGGTAAGTAGGTAACTATCGTATGATATGAAAAGAATAAACTGGAGAAGTAAACCAAAATAATACATTGTTGGTGAGGATTTTCAGAAGCACAACCAACACTAAAGCATATGTCTTAATGATTATCCATTTACACTGCTAAAAAATGGGATATCCGCCATTTAGGAATTGAAGAATTTAAGTAGATTTAGTAAAGTATGAAAAACAATATAGCTGAGCAAAACGAATTTAACTCGATTACTACTTTATGTAAAAACTAACACCCAGACCCTCCAGCTTTTCTGGAAAACACGAAAAAACGAACCTCCTTTCCCACTTGATTTCAAGTATTCAATCAACTTAATTATCCAAAACAAAAACAAACACATACAACAATTCGGAACTTCGTAACCTAGAGAATCAGTATAAACTGCTTTAAAATAAAAAGAAAAATAAGTAGAACGAAATGAAGGAAATTAGCGACCTCTGATGAAAGTGAGATTCAAGTCGCGGACGGGGAGTATAAGGACGGTGCGGGAGAGATCGGCAGCTGCACCGGCGGCGGCGGAGGATGAGAAGAGAGAAGAGGCGGCGTGGTGGTTGAGGGCGGCTAGTCTGGATCCAAACGGGACGCCGGCCAGATCGTACTGCACGAGGCGGTATACATCTACGACGGC
Source organism: Salvia miltiorrhiza (assembly GCF_028751815.1). Taxonomy (NCBI): domain Eukaryota; kingdom Viridiplantae; phylum Streptophyta; class Magnoliopsida; order Lamiales; family Lamiaceae; genus Salvia; species Salvia miltiorrhiza. The sequence continues at coordinate 34,323,169 of NC_080387.1, forward strand.
GACGGCGTCGCAGAGCTCGATGCACGCCATCACTATAATCAGCAGCGCAATCGCCGACGAGTACACCGGCTCCACCAACGCCGACTGAGATTTCGCCATTGGTAGAGGTTTTGGAGCTTTGATCTGAAAAGAGTGTGGAGTCTCAAGTCTAAATAGTCTATATATCTGTGTGTGCTTGTGTGTGAGAGATTTTTAATATTGATAGTCTTAATTATACGAGCACTCATTAGTATCGTATTTATTATCAGTAATCAATTTTACTGCTGTAGTTTGTTAAATAACTACTACTAATTTTGGAGTTACTTTTTTAAGTTCTCTGCTGATGATAATTATGAAAAAATTATCAAAAATATTTATTCTTTTGCAATATTGCAAAATTAGATAAAATAATGTAACAATCATATACCAGAGGCGAGGGTGAAGGCCTGATCCAAACAATAATAAAATTACACATGTATCATTAAATTTAATTCGAATAAAAAATCCCTAGAATTTCGACCCGTCATACAGTCTAAGTGAACATAAAGATACGAAATAAAACCAATTATACAAGAGAAAACACAAGTCAGTCAATAAGTTGAAGAAAATTACTGTATCTTTTATAGGGATCTCAATTTTTTGGACCCGACGGATCTGGATCTGAATCTCAGTTTTGAAAACGGATCTGGATCTGGATCTTGAAATTTTAGATCCGGATCCGGCCCAGATCCAACCCGTGGATCCGTTTTATTTTATATATATTTTTTATATTTTATATTTAGTTTACTAATAATACTAACTAAATTAAAAATAATAAATAAATTATATTCAAAAGAATAAAAACTAAAAGTAATTAGATAAAAATATTTTGTGTTATATTTTTCATGATGGAAATTAAGTGTTGTTGATTTTGTGAAATTTTTTTAATTTAATTTAAAAATAGTAGATCCATGGATCTGGACCCGTGGACCCGCGGATCTGGATCTGGATCCAAAATTTTCAGATCCACGGATCTGGATCTGAATCTGGATCTAGTATATGAAAACGGATCTGGATCTAGTATTGGCCAGACCCGGTCCAGATCCGGCCCGTTGCCATCCCTAATCTTTTACAACCAAACCTACTTGTGAAAAAAAGACCATTTTCTGTTGGCAAAAATAAGATAATACAACAAAAGATCGATGAAACCAATCTAAGAAGCGACTCATATAAGCGTCTTTATATACATACGTACATCTACTTCATACTGCAAGAATCCACCCCCATTTCACAATGGTGAATCTGCATGATCCAGATGGCTGTGGAGCCAACATGAGAGCAAAAACTTGAGCTTCACAAAGAATTCCGATATCTGACCTAACAAGGAAGACGTTCCATGATTCGTCTGATTCTACTCGATATCTACTGCTAAACTTGGCCATCTCCATCATCAGTCCTCACAATAGTTTGAGTCGTTCTAGCATCATTACTAAAAGGAGAGGGCGTCAAGAAGTCCACATCAATTGTCCATGGATAAGTCCTCGTTTTACAGCATACGGCGTGGAAGGTTTACAAATGTAGGCTAAGTATGATGCAGGGAAAGCAGTTATAGTTAATTCACCTGCTAGCTGAGAACGAACCAACTCCTTGAACTAACAGAAGTGATGCGTGAAATTCCATGAGTTCAGTCACTTGATCCATCTGCAGCGTCGGGAAAGATAAGCTGAAGGTCTTCATTGTCTCGATAGACTTGTACCAATGCAGCTGCCTTATATGCAAACAGGCCGACCATAGCTGGCACTAGCTGTGAGACAACGAGAATAAGTCTTCAACAATGACAAATGCTCAAGAATTTCCTTATTTAGAGCTCACTCAACTAGGTTTAGCAAATCAAAACTATCAAATGTCGTGATACAATCATAAGAATTACCTGAAAGTCAAAAATGTCGTGGGTGAAATGTTGGGACAGTTCCCACAGACCGTATATTGCAGCAGGGATAACGAGCCTTGGGGATGAAAGGGCAAGACCTGCACCCTTTAGAGTTTTCTCCAATGAATCTTGCAGGTCCTCACTTCTTATCCCAATTCTGATATGATACAATCACTAGTTAGCACAGAGGACGGAATAAACAGAATTAATCGGTAGGTGGAAAAGGCCACACTACTTTTTTGGCTTCTTTTTTCTGAAAATTTCTGGAACTCTTTCCCTTGATATGTTGTCTGCCTGTTTGCATAGTAGTTGAAAGTACAAGCAACTGCAGGAACAAAATTACCAAAAGTATCAATTTATCATGTGAGCATTAATATGAAGAACACAATAGGTACTGTTCAACATTTAATGCTCCTCTAGGTAGATATCTCTGAGTTACAAGTCTAAGAGCTTACACAAATAACGAAGATGATAAATCACAAGGGAAACGTACCCAAAGCACACAAGAATCATCAACTATTTATTCGGACTAACAAATGTTTACAAGAGTTACCTGAAAAGAACTCCAGTTGCATAGCTCACAGCAGCCTGAGCAACACATGAAGAGGTGACTTTGTTTTGAGATTTTCAAGGACTTTTATGTTAGATGTCAAAACTGACTTTCAACGAGAAAAATAGAGAAAAGAAAAGGGAGTATAAAGTGGGAATCATAAAACAAACATCGAATCAGGTCTCAAAACAAAGGCTGAGGTTGTGAAAGAAACCCTCGTGAATATCTAGAATGTCATTTACTCCCTCCGTCCCAACAAACTTGATCAATATTCCTTTTTGGGCTATCCCAACTAAGTTGATCAATTTCCTTATATGGAATAAATATAAGCAAAGAAACATCTAATCACTTATTCACTTTATTACCAAACACACTTAAAACACTAGTTTCTTAAATCTTGTGCCGAAAAGAAGTTGATCAACTTAGCTGGAACGGAAGGTGCATTTCAGAGCAGAAAAGCTTTTTCTTGTTTTCCAAAAAAAAACAGGTCTGGAGCTCATGGAAACATGTAGTTACCTGGACTGATAAAGTTACGAGACAGTATCCACTACATGCAGTTCCAATGGCCACAGTCAAAAGAAGCAGCTCCCTCTTCAGCTGCACTCAAAATGGCAAGCATCCACATATTACTACATTGGAGAAATCCTATGGAGCTCCCTCCGTTGAATGCTATATATGAGTGTATATTTCTTAAGACCTATAAGATTGTTTTGTCACACTCCATGACGTTGTAGTTATTACAAGATTCGACTAACACCTAGAAAAGGTACAGATTCAGCTACATGAAACAGGTAATCAAAATTATCTAAGTTTATCATTTTCCCAGCATAATTTACCAAGATTTAATCGGTGCAATGCTTAAAGCTATCAGTACAGTTTAGACAAATAGAAACTAGTGGAGGCGATCACTAGAGTTTCAGAGTTCGTACAGCTTCATATCTGAGAAAATTCAGTCTTTTCCTTTTCTCACTGCCGTCTGCTACTTCCTAACATCATCATCAGCAGCAGTGCAAACAGAGTCAGGGTAATCATCTTAACAGAAAACAAGAATTGCTCGTTGCACAAATAAACCAGATAGTAAAAGTCAATGCACTTTAGTATACAACCTTCATGGTCATTTTCTTATTCATTGGTGCTGAGTCAACGTCTCCCAACAGCCATTCACTTGTTTTCTTCAATTTCAGAAACCCGCCTTCACTTTCCTGCCCAAAAATTGAAATTGTTGGTAAAGCAAATATAGAGCATTATAAGAAATGGAGCTTGAGGCACAAGTAAAATTAGTAGTATTTTAATTGAAGCCTAATTCGTTCAAGAAAACTCAAGGATATATACAGCTGCTAGTAGACCAATCATCACAAAATGCTCACATAAAACATATTGCATCAACGCAAATGCAGCCACAATGCAAACCAACACAGATATATGCCCACTACAGTAATAAACAAAAGGAAAGCAGAAAATTATTGAAAAATTGAAGAGACAAAATGTAGTATACCTCTTCCAAAGCCTGTTCGGCATTGAAGTTCTTATTATCAGAAACATCCTCGAAATTTCTAGAATTTTCGTTGGCACCCCTTAACCAAAGTTCATCGCAGATTCTCGCAATAATATCTCCATCCGATTTCCTCTCTCTGAAGAAAGCTTGCAAGACATCATCTCCGCTCAATTCATCCACTTCCACTATCAAAACAATAACAAATAATTATCATTCACATTTAATTAGGTGATAGTAAAATTTCCCCCCAAAAAATATACTTAAACTAAAAAGTGGGGGCAATTACCAGGAGGAGTCGAAGATTTGAGGCTGGAGAGGACGGCCGGTATTCTGGAGAAGAAGCGACGACGCTTTACGCAGTGAATACGTGAATGATTTGGGAGAAATCCAGTTGCTGAAAGGGAATTCATTGTTTATTTGTTTATTCTTTTTCTTGTTCCTTGATTTGTGCAGCTACTCAGATTGAAGAGTGCAGCCAACAGTTACAGGATAGGCTGATGATAAATTGATGATGCCACAGTGAAGAAGCCTTTTAAATGACGGATTTGCCCATCCAATTAAACGATTTTTATTTTATCCCACACGCAATTTTCATAATTTTTAAATGCGCGAAACTGATTTTTCTACTTAACGAGATTTTGTTTCAACTATCAATACTCTATATAATTTTTTATTAAAATTCGTATTCCAAACATGAAACATCTATGTATATTTATGGTATTATAAATTAAAGCCTTATCATTAATTTGAGGTCATATCTGATATCTCTATTCTTTATTTTAAGGTGGTCTTGGGTACACTCGAATGTACCGTACATTCGGGTTGACCCGTATCCAGATCCTGACCTGTATCCTGATTCAAATTCGCATTCTGACTCAAATCATATAAATGACACTATTCGATTATACAAATAACATTGTCTGTAATTGACACTATTCTGTTATACAAATGATATTGCGTATAAATGACGTTATAACATTGTAAATGACATTGTGTATAATTGACACTGTTCAGAAATATAAATGACACTTCCTGTCATTGACACTATGACATTGTAAATGACACTATTCATAAATATAAATGGTACTTCCTGTAATTGACGCTATTATATATATTTAGAAATTTTTGTAGTTAAAAAATTTATACATATATAAAACTAATTATTAGACCATTGATGAGGACAATATTATGCACATCTCATTGGACCAAATTTAGTGAATAAAAGATATGAATGACGACAAGGAGTTCAACTTGATGATAGGAAGCTATCAAAGAAGAAAGGCAATACACTTGTGTCAACCTTGATGACAGCCCTGCCAGGGTCAGCGTCGATCAATCAGCTTTGGTCAAAGTCAACATTGGTCAACTCTACCAAAGCAGTATTGACTGGTCAACTCTCTCATAGTCAGCGCTGACGACTTAGCCCCAACCGCTTAGCGCTGCCCACACATGACAGTTTAGCTCCGAAAATAAGAATATTGTTATGAGGCTTTGGCCCCAACTGATTAAATGAATGAGCCTTTAAAGTTAGGGTTTATTTGTATATTATAAATAACATCTTCACTTGTAAGCTAGGGAGACTCTCTCTCTCTTTCCACAAGCAGAAAACTTGTAAATGTAAACTCTCTTAAATATAATGAATTTTTCTGGCGACCTCTCGTGGATGTAGATCATTTGATCAAACCACGTAAAATCCTCGCATTATTTATCATTTTATTTAGGGTGTTAATTATTGCTTCGCCAAATATAATATAAACCAATTTCTAAGCTCATTACCAAGTTCAGTCTCAAATAAATAAATAATACTTCCTCCGTCCCATTAAAAATGACTTATATTTTATTTTGGGTCATCTCCTATAAGTGACCTGTTTTCATAAATGAAAATTTTTAACTCTTAAAAAAAGTGTATGTCCTACCATTTTTAACAAATTGACATTTTCGCTTTAATTCTCGTGCGAAAAAGTTTTAAGCCATTTATAATAGAACGAGGGGGGTACAATTTTTTTAAAATCGTATCACCCTTTCTTAGACATCTTTTCGTGGACGGAGAGAGTAAAATATGCGCCTCCCCATAAGGAATGTTCAAATGATGCCAACTATATTTTGTAAGCAACGATTTCTAAAGTTCAAACTTGAATATTTACCTTAGCAAATCAAATAAAAATTAAAAGCATGCATTAGCTCCGGGTCGTACATATTTGACTGTTATCATGCAAATGCTCGCACAACAAATAACATTAATGAAAAACTTGTCGCACGAAATGTTTTGGGGTTTAAATTAATTTCATCGAAGTCAGCATCGATCCTATATAAGCCCCACACTCTTCCACATTCAAAATCAAACCCAATCCACAACCATTGCCGCTCCAAATCAAAACTATATAATCTTTTTATTAAGCTTAAGATTAAGAGTGTGTGAATTAAAAGTAGAGAAAGTTTATGGTTATGTCTAGTTTTGGTTATTCTTCCATTTACTCGGAGTCCGCTCCCCTCGCCGGCATCCACCCCGATATCATCCAATCCCACATCTTGAGCAGGCTTGACGGCCCCACTCTCGCCACCGCCACCTGCACCTCCGCCGCACTCCTCTCCATGTGCAGCGCCGATCGCCTCTGGAGGGACATCTGCACCTCCACCTGGCCCTCCACCGCCGCCTTCCCCTCCGGACACCGCTCGCTCTACTCCGATGCCTTCCCCGCCTCCCGCCCCGTCCCCTCCGCCGCGCCGGCGGACACACCGGAATTGATCTCCGCCGTGGATATCTACTACGACGGCGCACCTCTGTACTCGAAGGTTTTCGCGACGGAGGCGCGTTCGGCGTGGTTCCTGAGCACGCCGCTCCGGCTGGAGCTCTTGGGAGGAAAGGAGACCGTGGCGCTTCCCACGGAGCCGGACGGCGGCGGCGGGGAGGCTCCGTGCGCCTCACGCGCCGCGGAGCGGCTCGGCGTGAGCTGGATTGTGATCGACCCGGCGCGGGGGCGGGCGGTGAACGTGGCGGGCCGGGCGGCGGTGGAGGCGGGGCGGGACTGGTTGAGCGGCGACATACAGCTGCGGTACGCCTCCGTGGCGGAGGACGGCGAGATGGTGTGGTGCTCGGTGGCGGTGACGTGCGGCGGGAAGGAAGGGGGCCGGCTGCGCGTGAAGGAGGTGAGCATGCGGGTGGAGGATGTAGAGGGGAGGCTTCTGAGTGGGGCGGAGAGCTTGAGAGTGTTGGGGGCGGCGATGGAGGGGGGAAGGCGGAGGAGCGACGGAGTGGTAGAGAGAGAGAGTTATCAGAGGTTTTTGAGGGTGAGGAGACGGTGTAGAGAGAAAAACCAGAGCAGAGAAAGGGGGTTGGACATGGCCTGCGCCGCCACCGGAATTTCTATTTTCTTTGCATTTTTTTTATTTTTTTTGTTGAGATAGATCATAAAATCGGGCTTCGATTCATCAGTGTGTAATTGTATGAATGTGTGGACGTGAGTTCTAATTAAAACATAACTTCTTTTCTTTTTTCACTTGAAGGCGGAGAAGGAATGAAATTTAAATCATAATACTAGAATTTATAAATAAGAGTTTGCACAGCTTTAAATCTCTTTTTTAAGACAACTAAAATTAAAAGATGTTAGATAATTAGTTGCTGGACTGGTTGTTATGACAGTTATGGATAATCGGCGGAAAAAATCCCCAAACATGATAAATATCTGTTTCATTTTGGAATTATTAGAGCATAATAAATCAAATGAATCAACGATCACGCATTAAATTGTATTTCTTGGAATTTTTTCTCTACTACACATTGCCATGCAGAGTATGTATTCTTTTTTATTTGATAAATTACACAAATAAACAAGGAAATTTAACGACCGCACAAGACCTCAAGTTTTGAGCATTAATTAATCACTTACCACTAAATCAAAAAATGTGTTTTCTTCTTCTTCTTTTAGTTATATGATGTTTTGGATAGCTATTATTTTATTCTAAATACATTTCAAGTCTAGCTTATTAAATTGTGACTTATTTATTTATTATGAAGACATTTAATTTGATGGATAAGATATAGTATAAAATTAATAGAAATTAAAGGACATGATTAATCTAACTTTTAGAGTATTAAATAATCATTTAATTGAATGATAGAATAACACAAACTAAATATTTAATTAAATTAAATTATTTTATTAATCATACTTTATTACTAAGCTAAACGTTTTCTTAGTAGATATATGATATTGTTTTAAAAATGATTACATGCATAAAAAATAATTCATTTTTAAAAGAAAATGCATTTGAGGGTATTTGAGAGAGGGAAAAAAAATACTGTCAAGATCAGGAAAGAAGAAAT